>NW_009212473.1:62151-62448 GCF_000690835.1 Fulmarus glacialis
GGTCCCCCACAACATCCTTCTCTCTAAATTGGAGAGGTATGGATTTGATGGGTGGACTGTCCAGTGGATGAGGAATTGGTTGGATGGTTGCATCCACAGGGTAGTGGTCAATGGCTCAATGTCCAGCTGGAGATCGGTGATGAGTGGTGTCCTTCAGGAGTCCGTACTGGGACCGGTACTGTTTAATATCTTAATCAATGACATAGTGGGATCGAGTGCACCCTCAGCAAGTTTGCAGATGACACCAAGCTGAGTAATGTGGTTGACACGCCTCAGGGATTGGATGCCATCCAGGGG
>NW_009212474.1:0-292 GCF_000690835.1 Fulmarus glacialis
GGGGCTGGGGGAGCGGGGAGAAACACTTGTGAGTTCAAGCCTTTTATTTTTGTATGCGTAACTCAATTTTTAGTCACATGTGGTGTCAATATAGTTAAGTTTTGAGCACCTAGGTACCACTAGAAACGCAATGAATGAAACACGATGGAAACTGATATTTAAAATTGATTTTTACTTGATTTTTTTTTCATTAGAGTGTTGATGGCATGTCGTCCTGTGGCTCAATCCACATTCTGTTCCGTGGAGTCTTCAATCTAGGACTTTTAAGTAAAAAAGTTTGTCCTTTGTCATT
>NW_009212474.1:873-1120 GCF_000690835.1 Fulmarus glacialis
GGCTGTAATTTTCATTTGGATAATTTTAGAAAAGCAGTTAAGTTACTTGCCTGTGTAAATGTGCTGGTAATACCGGGAAGGTAAACGCTTGAACCAGAAGTGAATAACAAGTAGAATTTCTGAAGGAAGACCAACAGTAATAGGAAGCAAATAGCAAGTTACCAAGAATTGGTGTGCGTCAAGCGCATGGAAGTTTTATTGCCAAATGTTATTTGGCGATGTGTTCCAAATGGCTATTTTTGGTAAG
>NW_009212475.1:0-20531 GCF_000690835.1 Fulmarus glacialis
CAGGTTAATTCAGGAATCTGCCTGGGAGATTTTTCTATGATTACAAAACTCTGCATCTACTCAATCCAAGCATTTAATTCAGACAGTTTTTAGCAACAGATGTACACCAATTTCTACTCAATTTCTTGCAAAATCTACCGCACGTGAAAGCCAGGGTCTTAGCATAGCAAGTGCCAAGAGTGACACTGTTTTTACCAGTCCTCTATTATTTCACCTGTTTATTCACCAAGAAAATATGTGTACAGCTATACCTCCGACAGAACTAAAACCCGAAACACCCTCCCCAAGAATTGTTTATCCACAGCCCTGTTACTTAAATTCTAGGGTTAGATATATCTCAAATAGTAAGAAAAACTCAATGCATCTCTTTAGATTGCTAATAAAAAATTTGCTTTTTTTCTTCTTCCAAGTGTAAGGAATAACTGTACAACTGTTTTAATACTTTAACTTTTTATAATGGAGGTAAAAGTTCTGAAGCTGACAAACCTCTATTACTATCCTTGTAAAATGGAATTTTTCCTTTTCTGAAATTTGCAACCCCATCAGGAACACAACTCACACATTATTGCCTAACATTTCTTTGCATTCCAAAGGAAGAAAATACCAGAAAACAGGTTTATGTTTCATTATTATTTCTAGGAGATAGTCAGAATTCTTGCCAAATTATTTGGGAAAGTGGACTCTTTTTTATCAAATTTTTTAGTACCTAAATTATATTAACCCCAGTAGCCTGATTCATTACTTTGCAAATTGACTTTCAGCAGGGTTCCACTGGCAAAAAATTAGAGTAACATAGAGGAGAATCAATATCATTTTTCAATCATATATAACAAAACTGTTCTCAACTATGGATGCAATATACTGGGTCTTACATTTTGGTCCTCTGTTCATGTAATTTGAGGAACCCAGGCATCTCCAATTCAGCAAACACAGTCCACTGAACCTCTCCACCCTTTGAAGTTGGCTTAGCTTACAAACTGGTCTCAGAAGACGTGCTCACCTCAGATGTTCAGACTAAAACTTACTTTTTCCATCATCTGGTCAACAACCTCAATACTAGCAAGTTCTCTAATTTCACATTGTGAAGGTCAATGACATGAGGTCAGGTTTTCTAACAGAGGCTGGCAATTCTGACAGAGGCTGGAAGTGTTCTCTAAAAGCACACAATGTGTACAGGAAGACAAAATTACACCCTAATTATCAGCTTAATGAATGATCTCTCTTGGAAACGCCCTCTAAAATTGCAGCACACCGTACTACCTTCATCTCCTCTGCGTCCTGAAGCCGGGTCAGATGCTCCTTCTCCTTATCCTTGAAACTGACTTCGTGCATTTTTTCTGTTTAAAGTTGGAGACAGTTGAGAATTAACGGCACAGTTCCAGGACGTGCTACATCCAGCCATTTAAAAAAAAAACAGTTCCTCTTTTTGCAGGGGGCAGCAGGATCAGTGGAGACAGCTTTGGAGGGGCAGAAACAGCCATGGTTTGCAGTATCCAACCTGTGACCATACTGCCCAAACCCCCTTTTCCTTTACTAACAGCCCACATTGTCTTCAGCCCACCCAGCACCTTTCCAACCTACCCTTGCCTCCTTACAACCCTAAGTGTCACAATCCTCCTTGTCCCCTTTCACTTTCTGCTGGGAAACGGTGGCCTCCAGAATCAGGTCATTTCTTATGAGTGGGATAGGAAGATCAGGAGATGGAATAAAAATTCTATTCTAAAAAATGCAGGAGATGTTAAAAAAAATTAAATCTTGTCACCACCTGCTGCTCCCGGTGTGAGAGAAGATCGCTTGTGCAGAAATCCAGAATAATGTTAAGGCTACTAGGTCATGTTGTAATTGTACATAAAACAGGAGCTTAGCAATGATGCTAGAACTGCTTCTGATATTCCACATTAAATCAGAAGAGGAAAAAACAGCAATTCTTAAAATGAAGTCAGCTGGATCCTATATAGGAGCTAGGATAGACACACCTTTTACTCGATCCTAAGGGAAGCAGCTTCCTTTTGAATGGGGCAGGGCATTTGCCAGAGGGACAACTGAAATTAGACAGATATCCAAGAATTTTACAGAATAGAGATTTAGCAAGATTGATCGGTGCTGTTTAGCTGAAGTATTTGTGGTTTTTTTATTTCTCACATCATTAAAGCACAAGATGAAGCTTGTCATAAAGTTTTTGATTCTCTTGAAAAATTAAGTTTCTCTGTATTTTGTGAAAGGACTAGGCTGAAAGGGATAATTCTGGTTTTATCTGAAGCATAATGTCCTACAAGGAAGTGCAATGTGTTAAATATTCTGAATCACAATTTTATGTCTTCACCGCAAAATGCCAAGCAGACAATAAAATGTTGTAGGACTACTCTACATACTCTTCAGCGAACACTGAATTTTCTAAGATATAGTTAGTAAAAGAGATGACGACCACAAGACCCAATGTTGTACCTTGAGCACGTAATTTGGCAAGTGCTTCATTGAGAGAGTCCTGTGACTCTTCCAGCTGCCTTCTCTTCTGCTCCATATTTTGCATGTAGTCTGTAAGGGACTTGATCTTTGCTTCATGCTTTAAAGACACGGGAAATAGCAATGACATGTGAGTACCACAGCTTGTTATTTTTAAAGGTCACACTTAGTACCCCAAGACATATACTGAACAGCGCAGATGGTAATTCCAAAACATCATGGGAAGCTCATGACTTGGTGTTAAACAAACAGCAGCAGCTTTCTAAAACCAGCTGAACACTGGGCTTCTGAGGTGGCTTCCTGGATGCTTCAACCTGCAGAAGCTCAGATCAACTTTCACCAGCCATTCTGACAATTTGTTTCTTGCTGACATTCTTTTGAGCTAGAAGGGTTTGCGTTTAAATAGAAAATAGTGAAGCATGTATTGAAAATATCAAAAATCGAATTAAAAATTTTCTAATTTGGGGGTAAAATAAAGATACTGTCTGGGAATCACTATATCCCATTAATAAGGCCACTGAAGCATTTGTGGTTCACTGTTTTTAAAGTTCACCTTGGCAGACAGGGGTTGAGACCTCGGGGTTGGTGCTACTGTAAAGATCAGACTTAGAGAGGAGTAATCCTTAGCAGGAACTAAAATAGTTCAGACCCTCCCGGCACTGAGGTCTCCAGGAAGGGAAGGGCGCTTGCCCGAGTTGCACGCTTTGGGCAATAAGTCCTGCAATAGATTCCTAAACCTGACAAGAAATTTAGTCAACTCCCAGCTTGGCTCCAAATGTTCCGGCTCCAAAACGGAGACTCTTGGTATCGCACGCAGCAGTGATCACCATTTTATGGCTCAGCTTAACACCGTAACTGTGCAGCCCTGTGATACAGCATTGTCGCTGGTAGTAACAGGCCACCAGCTTTGTACTGAGTTTGCAAGGCCTCAGGACTGAGGTTTGCCAGGATTGCTCTCTCTGAGCTCTTCCTGACCTGCCTTGCAGCTTTTTTTTTCTTTTTTTAACTTGGGGGTTTTATAGAGAAAGGTGCATTTGCTCATTAAAAAGATTTTGAGCATAACAACACCCGGTTTCTTCCCACAGACGGGCCTCTAGTTGTAGAACCTCCAGAATGCCAAGGCAAGGTGAACACCCGCTTAAGAGTATTTCTGCTTCATTTCTTCACCACATGAACATACAATACTTGGATAAGCCTCTCAAATCCTAAACCTCCAGTCTCCTGTCTGTAAATAGGTACTGAGGACAGCAGTTAGGTCGTGCTTGTGACAAGCTCTGAGCATTGAAGTGCTCAGTGATTCCAGTGTGACTACAGTGTAAGAGGACAAACACCAACCCCACAGAGGCAGCCGGCTGCCTTCCACTCACTCCTTCACCGGGTCAGCGTAAGCCAACACCACGGCTGAAAGAGGCCGTCCCACCGCCCGCTGCCGAGACTTTTACTCCCAGCCCTGTGTCCCTGCTCCTCTCCTGCCAGCAGAAGCATGCATACAGCTACTTTGCAAGTCAAGCCTTAATCTGCTTTACTAATGCAAGTTGCCAAGGAAAGGGAGCAGCACAGGTTGGCAGGATGACTTCCTTCAGTGGCCATGCCAGCCCAGGGTCTACTTTAAGACAGGATGAAAAGTATAGTTTTTACTTAACGTTTCTGGACAGCCTCAGGACTCCAGCCTCCCTGTAATACTAAGAAGCACGCTTCCAGCGACAGCTTTACTAAGTAGAACTTAATAAAGACATTCTGCTGCAGGACAAGAGGCTATCCTTGTTCCTTGTTCCAGGTTTTCTTAGACTAACTGGTAGCAAATGAAATACAATAAACTGTATCGTCTCCTCCCCTTCACATGTCCACTTCAAAGCAGCTGAGCATGTCAAAGCAGTTCGCCCCCTCTCCTGCAGCAGGCTGCAGCAAGCATCTCTGGTTGTAACTGCCACCTACTGTGAAGCCCTCCTACCATCTGGATTTCTATCTTATACAGTAATGTTTTCCATAATGTATTATTTTATATATTGCTGCCTAGTTATCTTGGTAGCATACTAACAGACCAGATACAGGGGGCTCTCCGAACGTTTTGCTAGTGAACCATATAATCACTGCTTCCTTTCTCAGGTTGCTTTTAAAGTGAAGGCACAAGACACAAATTCATGCCGAGGAAATCACTCCAAGGAGGATCTGATGGGGAGGAATGGGAGAAGAGAGAAAAAACAACAAAACAGACGAGAAAAACCACTCTGCTCCCTTAAGTCTCATTTCTTGTTCCTAGCACACACATTTCATGAGGAAGGAGGCTGAGAAAGTCATCAAACCTTCCTGCAAAAGGACAAGGAAGGAACAAACATACTTGTGAAATGAGGAGCTGGCAAGCTGCAAGCTCCCTCTCGCTGGCATTCATCTTCCTGTTGGAGTCTATCTGGGCGCTCTCCAACTGCTTGCTGCGGTTCACCAGAGACTTCACCTCAGACTTCATCTTGCTGATGTAAAGCCGTGCCATGGTGAACTCCTCCTCAATCACCCCGTTCACATCTGCTAACTAAACACACAGAAGATTGCAGTCTTCAAGGTGTGGTTCTTACAGGTAAGTCAATGCAAAGCAGTCTTCCTGCTGTGAAACTCTTGTCTAGAGTTAGGAAGCCTCTGTGAAAGCACAGCAGCCCTCAAGGAGTACCCACAGACCTTCAGGTCACCTTTAAACACGTTATACCACTCTGTTTGTTACAGTCTTCACTGATAAGCCTCAAAAGTGAGAAATTAAGGCTTGTGCTCACAGTGCTTCATCAGTTTAGTGGTTCAGTATCTAAAGTAACCAAGCCCGCCATCATGGCAGGAGCATATTTTGGAGAACCTTCTCATGTCACCAGCACAGGAAATTTTCCTTCTTTCAAACTGCTAAAAGCTAAAGGGCATTTTCAAAGTACTTCTTAAAGAAGTCTCCTCTTGAAGCGTTGTGCTTCTTCAATAAGGAGCTGTAAGATGGACATGGGTCTGGAAATCTCACCTGGCAAGAGAAAAGTAATCGCTCTCATCTCTAAATAATTCTATTTATACATCATTTCCTTCCCTGGTTTAAGGTGGTGCCTTTTATTTGTATGTCTTTCTCTTCATGATTATTCTTCAACTACTTAATTCATATAACACACTGACGAGCTATGAAGGTTCTCGCAAGCATATGGCTAGCAAATTCGTCTGCTTTTCGCCTTTTTCCCAGCACTGCCAAGGGGAAGGTAACATGCGCTGTATCTTCTCCCAACAGCCTAAAAAATGAGACTGCTTCCAAAACCCTCAGTCTGGTCTGAAATTAGGCACACTTTGAGAAGATGCTAAGTGCCAACAAATTTGAAATTATTCTTCTAAAAGCTTCTCAATCTGGCCTTATTTACACTGACAGCTGTCCTGTAAAATGCTGACATCTTAGTTACTATAAAAATTTGTATCAAACAGCCTCTGCCTCCATTTTCAAAGATTTCCTTTTATAGTTCCTATTACAATGGCCACCAGAGGTTGCTGTAACATCTAGCAAAGTCTGGTCTTGTGGTCCTGGCATCTGCGTAACCACATCAGACAACAGGGATCATGTCCTCTGCAGTAAGAGCGGGCTGGAGCATCTGTTGATCTAAGGGGGCTTTAGCAGGATATCAACAACTCTTAGTCAACTCAAAGCACTCCAGCCACACATACTCACTTTTAGCTTTGAATGTTCAGGAAAGTTCATTGCTCAAAAACTGAGAACTGAACTAAAAGCAAGAAAATAGTGTGCATTGCAAGGAATTTACATATATCTTGAAAATTAATTTCTTATCCAGTTTTAGCAATTGCTCTTTTTCATGTGGTTTTAAATGGACAGATAAGATGGCATTAATATCACCAGGAAGATTTTCCAGGCCATGAAAACCTTCCATCAGAGATGTGCCATTTAGCAATGACCATACAAATATCTTCTCCGAGACTTAGCATTTTGTTAATCTACAACAGGAGAAGTGTGACAAAGTGAGTAGCTACCTCCTCTACCATATCTGTAACCCCAAGAGCCAGACAAAAGGCAAATTTCAAAGCAAAGCTGGCCAAAATTTGCACCATCTCCAGGCACATTCAGATACCAAGGTTTCTGCCACTTCAACCACCCTCACTCCCGTTCTTACCGTCTTTCTTCAGAGGAAGATGATCCTCTGCAATTTTTCCTCTATAAAGGTCATTAGTCAATATGCAAAAGTTAAGCTGGTCTTACTGTCATGTAATTATTTATGTGGTATCTAGAATAAATTTACCAGTGCTGGAAATCAGTAATTTTAAAGCATCTTGTGTTCAGAAACACACACGAAAGCGTGGGCTCTTTGATGAAGCCAGCCACTCCTGAAAGGTCATAAACACCAGAATGCAGAAAACACAATTTCCGTGCAGATCTTTTCATTCAGGTGCCCTGGAGAGCCATCAGTACAGACCTCTGGCTTTGAGAGCTGTTCACCTTCAGCTACATAACAGTTTTAGGACAAACTTCAAACAAAAAGGTAGCCAGCCAGAAGCCAAATCTCACCAATAAAGATTCTTCAGGTTCTGGGAATACTGCGTCATGCCAGCTAACGACGGAGCAGGGCTACGTGTGTATTGTTTTGGGGGGAACTCAGTCCCCCCCGTTAATAAATGCATCAACACACAGATGGGCTGCATCAGTCTGGCCCCAAACACTGAGCTGGGAATAAAAGTGGTAATTGTGTGCACAGACACTGACCATCTCCGACCCAGACAAAGATCTCTTCAGTATTTTACTCTGTGCTCTAACCAGGATTTAAACAGCAGCGTCCTGGGAGAAGGACTGCTGTATCACACATATTCCATGTCAAGTATTTTTATATTGCAGGAGGTGTGGGGGACAAGCAATAAAGATAGCCAACTTACTGTTTTAACGTCGTTAGTACCAATGATACCTCCAATCTCTCCCAGGTCCTTAAGCAGCAAGTTCAAGATTTCTGTAGCTCTCTTCTTCTGATGGTTACTAAGCTCCTGCAACTGGCCCAGCTCCCTCTGGGTCGCTGTCAGGGCACTCTGAAAAGGTTTAAAAGCAAAAGTTACCCTCCCCTCTGCAGATTGGGCATCAGTTCTTCTCGGATATCTAGGTTACATGGTATTGTCTTGTATTTTCCTGAACATGCCTACTGGATCAATGTACTGACGCTAACAATTCCACCTTGCCATAATCCACTTTCACAACTCACTTGCTAACAAGGCTACTTTAGATCTATTAAATGTAGTAAATCCGGTAAGAATCTTATTTGCATAATACATGTCAAAGAAGGTTAATCACAGAGAAACAGGCGTAGAAGGATATAAAATTCAATTTTTTCAAATGGATTTCATAGTAATCTGTTTTACTGAAGTGGGTAACGAGGTCTTCCATGAAAACAGACCTGATAACAACAGCTTCTTCAGTTTGTGTAATGAATTAAGGAACAAGGACGTATTAAGCTAGTAAGCCAATCTTGATTTTTCTCAGATCAGAGTTTTTCCTTAATATCAGTACACATCAGCTGAAAAAGCTGAATTTTTTCTGATTTCTTCTTTGAGATTTCCTGACTCTGTACAAAACTCCTGCTCCGCAGCGCAGAGTCCAGAAAAACACAAAATGCTGCAATTTGCATAAAGCAGACTTGCACATCTTTCTTGGCATAATACAGTTTTTAAATAACCAAAACACAGAATGGCCAGTTCTCACATTCAGTTCAGTTGCTATGGTGTGCAAAATACAGAGTTTGCAACGCAGCCACAATCTGCCATCAGCTTCCATAGAGCAGTTTCTGAATTACCTTAATTTTATCATTTAATTAAGATAGAAGAGAGAGGGTAGCATGGCAAATAAGGATCTTTTAACAGCTTCCCTGCTACTTCAATTTTTAAACCACATAACAACATGCTTGGCAGCAGTATCTGAAAGATTCCTGAAATGGCATAGCAGTTTTCCAGGAACCCCTACGGAAATCTTTAGGGGAGGTGCAGAGTTAGGGGGCGAGGAGGGAACCAGCACTATAAACCGCTTGCTCTTACACTCTTCTGTGCCAGCTCGTCAGCCAGCTGCTCATTGGCTCTTGTTTTGTCCTCCACTTCTTGGGATTTCTGATCATAATTGACAGCTAATTCTTCCAGGGCTTGAAGGACCTCTTTCACTTCATCTTTTGCTGCTTCGTTCTCAATCTGAAGACGGGTCAGCTCCTCTTGAATCTTCTCATAATCTCTCCTAGTGGAGGCCAACAGCTGGAAACCAGATATCACAGAAGAGTTAAGTCACCCAAGAAATCATTCAAAGACAACACTGAAAAGGGCAAGAACAGACAAAGAGAGAAAGAAAGCGTGAGCACACAAACATGTGTGCGTGACAGAGAAAGCAGGAGAGAAGAAATCCTGCTACTCTACGAGAAACAGCATCAGTTTCAGCATAAATGTATTTAGGAAGCAGGAAGCAAAGGAAGGAAGCAAAAAAGGCTCTGAATTTCAATGAAAAGAAAAATCTTAATCAAATCCTGTTATGACACAAGACTGAGGCAGAGAAACTTATTTTAAACAGTATTATAGCTCCAAATAAATTTTCTGCCCTCAATCCAATCCTGCAGCTAGGACAAAAAAAAATACCACAAAGTAAAGTGTTTAAACACAGAATCACAGCTTTGAACTGAACCAAGTAAAAGGGCTCTCTGAGGCAGCCTCAAAGATCTTGTGGCATTAGAGGAATATTTTGATAAGCAAACCTATGATGATTATTTTTAGTTATCATCTGAAGCATGATGCTGAAGACAGATTAGCTGCTCATATTTGCTGAGGCAAAATATTAACTAAAGAAGAAAATACAGACTTCACACACACTAGTGAGTATTTCCAATTTGTAAAACTTATTAAATTTACTCTTTGCATGCTACTAGGAGAGATGCTGAAGTTTCAGTGACAGTGCTGATTGTAAGAGGTCAGTTGCATGGTCCTCTCCCTTGCCCTTGCACCACTCCATCTTCATTCAAATGTTAAAGTCTCGAAAGTTCAGCTATTGGGTTCTTAGCACAAAACCAGACTCAGCTGCAGTGATATACTGCAGAATGATGTGAAAAGAAATAAAAGGTGCCACCTAACATTTATTGCTAATAAGGTACTTCTGAGAATAATAACAAAATCAGGCCTTACATAGCATAAAAACATAAAATGTAGAGCAATAACATACAAAATTTAGTGCATGAGGTACAAGAAGGCATTCACACTCCCAGGTCATCCTAATAGCAAAGACTGGACAGTCATTCACAAAACTCACTTATTTCCAAGCCTTTCTACGTATGGGTTAGTATAATATTACTGTACTGCAGCTTTCTTGGACAGTAGAACAAAATCTGCACTACTGAAGTGTGCTGGGTGGACTTCTCCTGACCTGTCCCACCACTGCCCACTGGCTCCCCAGCCATGAAGAAGTTGAGTGTGAGACCCCAAGCTAAATAGAAACGTCTCTCTAAAATGGACCACCTAAAAGGAGAATGTCAGAGAAGACATCACTTTTTTTGGCTCAGAGTGCTAATGGAAAATAGGAAACCAACCAGGCAGCTTCAGACACTGGCACGTGCCCAAAGTGGCGAAGAGAGGATTCAGATGTAAGGGAAATTTATCTCGCTGGTAATGCTGCAGCCTCAGAAGTGCACTCACGTTACGGAAAAACTCACTGAATTGCCAAAGCCAGATGGCATGTAAATATTTAAACAACAAAATAGCTTAAAATAATCTTTCTACTAAACACAGATGGAACCATTATTTGCATTTACTTAAGAAATTTTCTGTGTGAATATTACTGTGACTTCAAGTAAAGGGAAGTGTTATGTATCACCTACAGCATAAACACAGCTCCCCAGAAGATTCTTGTTGATATAACGTGGAAAAATATACCAAGATTTTAAAAGGCTATTAATAACACTTTATACCGATCAGTCGCAAACAAAGGGAAGGAGACGGTGGCTGCAGCACTTCGCGGATGTGTTCACAGCACACAAGATGCAAGGGTGGAAGATTCAGAATCCCCTCCAAAACACACACCCTAAGAAACAGCCACCGGTGAAAAGGTACCAAAAGATACCAGTATCAGCACAATGCCATCTGTGGCAGGCCTTAGATTTATAATTAATCTGCTAGCTTAATCAAGCAGGAAAAAGTAGTCTGGTTAATTAGGGGGAAGCAGAGTGAGGCAGCTGCTCTGCAGCACATCTATCACGGAGCTAATCACAGGCTCTAAGACATAACAGGTAGATCGCTCCCGCAGCGCTGGTGAAGCTTACGTGTGGAAGATAAAACTTTGAAAAATTAATTCAGTTCCCATAAAGAAGAAAACAAAAATATCGCGGTAGCTTTCAAAGGTAAGAGATGGACAAGCTTATCAGATGAACCAGCTATACTTTCTGAATAAGTGGTGCAACACCAGCTGCAGAGATTTCAGTAAGTCAGCAAAGCTAGACTAGGACATGTGCAAAAAAGAGGGAAAAGTGGTCTGTAAGGCAAGGATTAGAGGCCAGTGAAAACTTGATTCATCTTCCAGATGGAATACTGAGTATGGAACACAAAGAGGGTGGGGAATAAGCCAGCGTACAGCATGCTCCCAAATATCTAACACAAAGAAAGGAATGCACATCACCCAAAAAATAAGACACAAGAAAAATCGTCACAGAAAAATAAGCTTTAGGTGAAAACACTGATGTACAAAAAATGGGAGAAGTGAGATGGCGTAACACACATCAGAAAATAATGTTGCTGAGAATGCATAAAATTCTTTTACATTTGTATAGCCACAGACATGGGTAGCACGTAACACACAGTAATCAAAAGAAAGTTGCGGCAAGTGAATGAAGAGCTTAATCATGGAGTAAAATAAAGGTGGTAATTCCTTCAGTGAGGATAAGACCCCAAAGGTGGCAGGTAAGTCATGAGTGACGAGTAACAGACATTTTCATACATTGTTCTTTCCCTGCTAAGGAGCCAAACCTGGGAAGCCCTTTCTGAGGGCTTGATTAAGGCATGGACAGAATCACTTTTCAATTACAAGAGAGGTTTCACACCCAAAAAAAGCAGCCAGCATAATGCTGTACTTCAACTGAAGTTGGGCAGCTGGGAGAGGCACGCTCCAAGGAAATCACACCAGTGTTTCGTGCGAAGAGACCAACGTTTTGGAACATTAATGATGGGCAAACTCTCACACCAGGATTATATGCTTGGTCTGAATGGTCCTCCTCCAAACTGGTTCCCGCAGTTTGAAAACCAGCATAAAACCATCTTCTAAGAAATATCACAGCGACATTTGGGGAACTTGGTAATTTGGTGTTATTGCCGGATTTCACATCTATCAAAACCTCTCGTAAACAAATGACCGATAAGGAAATGACTTGACTGTAAGTAGTGATCATATTCCCCACCTTAAAAACAAGAAACATTCATTTTATGGACAGAAACAATGAAATAAAACGTTTAAAGTGAGTAATCCAAGATTTTAAAGCAAATCTGTGGCAGCACCAATAATCAATTTTTCAGTCTCACAGATTTCTCTCAGTACTGCCTCTAATTGCCCATGCCAAAATAATGAATATCAGTAATTTATTACCAGGAGTAATTTTTATACTGTCTAACCAGGAATTCTGTTAACTACCTACAGTCCATAGTGTCTGGATACCTGAAAGGATACAGACATATTGAAAAACACATTTGAAGTTGAAAAATACTGGCCATGCTCCTACCTTGGTATCTCCAGCATCACTTCCCAGCAGGACGGTATGCTATTATAAGGAGTTACCGAGGCTTAATGCTCCTCTGAGGTTATTATGAAATTTGAAGTTTAAACCTAGCTGTCACACAGGTTTCTCTTACCTACTGAATTTTAGCCAGCTAACATAAGCATATCTAGCCAACAACTGTGACAGAATTACTAAACAAGAGTCTCATAAGCAAAATGTAAGGGCTTTTTTGATTTGTTTAGTTTTTTACCTCCTCTTGATCCAACATTTGTTGCTTTAGTTTTTCAGCCAACTGGCTCTGCTGGTTGATTTCATCATCCTGCAATGAAATAGGGTTGGAGATTTTTAGTTTCTTTCCACAGTTCTCATTTGGTCACTTTTACTTCCCCTTTCTAGAAAAGAAGCAAGAATAATGCCGTAGCAAACCTTGTGCACATTTGAGTGGTACGAGAGAAGAGAAAAATATACGTACACAGAGCTACATAGTAAAAGCAATGCATACATGCAGTTGTCTCTAGTATATACCTAAGCAGGGGTGTCCCTGATGGTAAACAAGACACTGATGTGTCAGAGTTGCACCTTATAACTTGCAGGACTTTGCCAACATGTGTCATGTTTTATAGATACACAAATATATACACACACACTCTCTCTCTCACTCTGTCCCCAAATTTCAGCTGAAGAGAGATCACTAGAGACAGATTTATTAACCAACTACAATTTGCAGCTAGCTCTGAACTGCATTCATTGAAGAGGAAGCTCAAACCACAACACAGAACTTGGACCCCCTCAACTGCAGAATTTGTATTTTCCTACTCCATTACAGCCCTTGAAGAAAATACTGCCAGGTAATGCACAGCCAGACATCTAATTTTACTGGCATTTCAACTTCCTTGTTAAGACAGCATCCTCATGGTAGGAACTCATCTTAAACACAGACGAGAAATGATGATGGACTCTGCTGTACGAGTCCTTCCTCCAAAAAGCCACAGGAGGCACACCAAGGACGGGACCTGACCAAGTCCATCTCTTCTTGTGATCCTTAGAGAATAACATCTAAAGGAACTCACCAAAGATAAATGATTGCTTTTTACCCTATCAGAGTCAATTGATATTTTTTGTTTCATTGACAAGCATGTTAGTAGATTAACTTCTGATAGCAAATACAGCTATCAAGTAGAATATATCAAATCATTTGCTAATATTAGAACAGTCCCAGATATAACATAAGAATGGTCTACACTGTAACAAGTCATAAATGGCAAGATTTTGGGTTGTTTTGGGGATCAAATACCTTCTCATTTTCTGTAATACTGCAGTAGTGCACCAAATTATGCTTCCCATGTTTTCTAGGGTGAAACTCAAACCTGCTGCCAGTTCCCTCAAGAATAATTCAATGGGCTTTGCTACTTTTGATGAGGGAAAGTGAAAGAATGACTGACTTTTTTTCTTCTCTAATCAATACGTAAAAGCTAGAGACCGTTACGGAATGTATTCTCCATCACAGAAAAGCTGTAGTATTTTAAAGACCTTAACTGTTATTTTGAATGCCATCAACATACTGCTGTGTGCAACTGGACTGTGTAGAGACCTCATGCACATCAGACTTAAGGCTTAAACACAACTATCCACTCCCTCCCTTGGTGTTCAAGAACAGCCAAACTTTAATATTAACATACAAGGAAACAGTGGGCTAATTTTCCTGCTAATTACAATTGAAAGTTAAAATCAAGTTTTGATTCAAGATTAAAGCAATCCTGAAAACTTTTGCTAGATAGCCTTTTAAGCTGTTCTCATCCATAATGGTCAATGGTTTCAGCATGCCTTTTTTTACCCACTTCTTATCTTCACGCAAGCCAAAGCTATTAATGGCAAGTGCTCAGTAAATGTATTGCTGATAGCTTTAAGTGCCAATGATGTATTTCAAGCTGTGCAAATAATTAAGAAAAGAAGCCACCTGCACTCCAGGCAGTGTTCACAGCTAGAACATGAACAAAAGAGACTCAAGGGATAGTTATATATTTTCCTTAAAATTCTAATATACGATAAATATACAAAAAACATGAAGATACTGTTTCTCTTTTTTTTTTTTCTTTCTCCTGTGACTCTGAAATGATGTTACAGTTTGCTGAGGGAGTACAGTATTTACAAAAACCACTGAAGAAAAGGAGGGCTGAAAAGCCAGTATTGAGCCCTTAAAATGAAAGGCAAACTTGGCTGCGATTTCATAGAGAATGACCACAAACACTATCTGCAGAGGGAACAGAAGCAGATAGCTGACAAGACAAGACAAGACCTGTTTTTATGCAGTGACAGTGTTTTGAACTTTGAGACATTTTCCAGTTCATGGTGCTCAAGAAATACAGAGACCCCCACGCATTTTGGCTTAGTTTTCCATTTACACCCAGAGAATGGAGTCAAACCAAATGTTCACACCTTATCATCCAGCTGTCTGTAGAGACTGGCAATCTCGTCGTCGTATTTCTGTTTCTCCTCTGTCGAGATGCTGGCAACAACTGGTGTGATGTTGTCAATAATTGGGGTGTTATCACAAGGCTCCAGGTTCTTCTGGTCCTTAGCACTGATCTGTTCATCTTCAGGCACAGCTTCTCCTGCAGGCACATAATCCGTGGTCATTACAATCCAAGCAAGAGAGGGTTGCCCAAAACCATGGATATCCTAGGATGGTCCTTCACAGTGGCCAGGAGGGACTCAGCAAAGGAAAGAAGGGCTGTATCCAGCTATGCAAGGCAGGCAGATGCCATGCATACAAATGACAGGCCGAGCTAGGTGCAGAAGGGTGGCCATTCGTTCTCCACGGTTAGAAACACAAACACGCAAAATGCGGCAACAGTTCGAATGGCTGCCATTAAAAACACTGAACTCCTGGCTCCCCTTTCACTCAAGCCCTCTGTAGATGGGATTAGCTCCATGGATTAACAGAAGTGTAAATAAAGAGAGAAAAAATCCGACTTTCAGCCTAAAGCCTACTGGCAATTAAATGTGTCTTCCTCTCCAGATTCCCAACTGCCTTATCAACTCTCCCTCCTCCATAATGAACTGCTAGAGCACCAGGACAACAAGCAAGTCAGCTGCACTTAAAACGAGATTCACCTTCCGCCTTGTCACATCTAAAATTAAAGAGCATAGACCAATTTTCAGATGCTGCCTATGCATAGCTGATAGGATGTTCTCCCTACACATTTTCTTTCAAAATCATTTTCTCCGAGGAGTATTTTCTTCGGTAACGTCGGTGCATTGCAATTATGAGCCTGCTGCAGTTCAGTGAAGAGGGACAGGCAAGGCGTTCATGCCAGAAATTGAAGCTACTCTCATTAGAGTCTGGTGAGAGACTCTGCAAGCCGCTGAATGCTGCACGCCTTGCTCAAGGTGCAGGAAGGTTGCATCCAACCCTTCTGCACAAACAGGTTTTTTCCAATTCTATGAAAAGCTACAATATTTTAGTCTCATAAAGCTTTCCTAGCCATTCCTCTTGCCAAAACAGTGTAGGCAGTATTTATCTTACTGGCAGGGAAACAAGTAAACAGGAAAAATATATCAAAAAACAAAACCACAGCCTAATTCAGGCCCCAAAGCAAAACAAAATAGGGCATGAAAGAGCATGACCAACTAACGGAGAAGATAATTTTTTCAAGCTTAAAGAATGAAAAAGAATAACTTGAAATCAAGCACCACTAACCTCTATAAAAGTATTACACTTGAAATACTTTTTGCCCTATTGCTAATGGCTTGATGATATTTTATACTATTAATGAGAAAAATGTAAATTGATTTTTCATTGTCGCATTTCAGTGGAGCAGACTAGGAAAACCGTGGGACCTTGCACACGTGGCAACGCTCCTCAGGCTGGGGAGAATCCATCAGGAGCCTCCCAAAACGAATCTTTACATTTCCATTTCCTTGTGGTATTTCACTTAACTTCGTAAGTTAAGGTGAAAGGAGGAGGGGAGCCTAAATTTGATAGACATGCTTGGACGTGAACAACCTCCCACCTGTAAAACACAGCCCAAATTGTGCACGTGGATACAGGGCTGCTGAAATCCTGCTTCAGTGAGAACTGGGCACACCCATTTTCTGCTACAATTTTATTTTGTGTATTATTTTCTAAATTTATAGAACAAGTTATACCAATGGAATATTTATGCATCTATCTTGTGTTTCATTTTCAAGATGTAATTTCTGCAACGCTTTCATTTGTAAAGAGCCTCCTTTGACAGCATATCCTTCCAAACGATGCTATTGCAGAAGTTCAGACAAGAAATCAATAGTATTTTGAATGCATTGAATGTATTGCTGGGGAACGCCAATGAGAAAAGCAGGACAGACGACGGGGAAGAGGAGGCGTGTATATTTAGACAAAACAATAGAGACAGCGTGTTATAAGGCCTGTTTACGTGGCATATAGAAAGGATCTATACAGGTTTTTCTAAAAAAATGTTTCTAGAACGGGAAGGAAATTAAAGTCGTCACATTTCAAAAACACAGAATGAAACACGCAGAACATGAGCGGGTTATAAATCCCCAGCACTCCTCAAAACCACCAGCGGACCGACCGTCTCCATAGCAATTGCGCTATGCTGATAAGGGAGATGTTCCCTGTGCTCAAGTCTCCAGAGAAAGACACGGAGCGCAATCATTAGGTAACGATCTCATCTGAAAGGCAAGTAAACAGCGTAGGGAGCTGAAAGAAGGAAGCAATTCTTTGCACTCATAAAGGTCAGGTATTATCTTTTAAGTAGTGATTTCGCCCAGGATCTTCAAAACCAGACTTGACTGTGCAAAAAAATTGTGACTAATAATTAAATCACAGATTTGGTCTCGCTTTAGATACTTCACGTTTGCAAGAGTTACATACTATTGAACTGCGAGACACATCAACACTTAGGACCTGGATGACAAGCAGCTTAGAAAAATAAAAATGACTCCAAAGAAGCAGTATTTTACCGTTGGGGGTTTGTTGGGATTTCAGGGTGCAAGAGGGATGCAGGGTTAGTTTCTTTGGGTTGGGGGTTTGTTTGTTGGTTTGGAGTTTGGGGGTTGATTTTTTTTTTTAAAATACGTGGAACAAAAAAATTAAAAGTAAGGATGGTTTGCTAAAATTGTTTGTCAACATTCCAGATTAAATAAAAATTATTTAATTTGTATGATGCTTGATCTTACAATCTACCCCGAACAGCAATTCCCTATGTTTCTAAACAGAAAATTGGTTGTTCTCAGCATAAATTTCACTTAGAAGCCACAGAAGGAGACAAGTGGTGATTCTTCTAATCAGATGACACTCCTAATCATTGTGCTAGTTATTCTAATGTTAAACTCAATTATAAAAAAACCCCAAACATAACGGAACTGATTCTCATGCCTGAGGAGCAGAGTTCTTTTAAAAAAACCCCCAAACATAATGACATTTTACCTTTTCTTTATTAATATTACTAACATTATTAAAAATTATTGATGCCTTCCTGTATTCTCTCCATCTGATACCAAGCTAGTTTTGGCGTTTAAAATGGTACGTTCTGTAAATGGCTGCTGCTGATTTCCCTGGTTTTTGCTTCTTCACCTTTCAGCTATTATTATGAAGTGTGAGCTACAACTCTGAATGATGAGCTTAGAATTAGCATGACTCTTGTGATTTAAGATAAGATTTAAACATACATAACTTAAAAATACAAAGACATGTACCCATTCCCATTTTCTGGTACGTACCGTTTCTCCACCTGTTCAGTTCCAGCTCTAGATGCTGGATAACATTCTTTAGACTCTTGTTTTTGTCTTTCTCCTTCTCGTACTTTTTCTTCCACTCCTCTGCGGTCAGCTCCAGATTCACAGAGACCGTGTTCTTAATTGTCTTAGCTCTGCGCAACAAAACCAGGTGTCAGTTGCTCTGCAGCTTTTATCTCAATACAACAGTAAGGATTCAGAAATTTTTCCCTAACACAAAGGGAAACTACTAAACATTTGCAATTTATTTTCTAAAGTGCAATGCCACAATTCCGTTTTCTCTCAAACCCTCAGTACCATTACTACCTGGAAGCCTCAACAGAAATTTTTCCATATCAAAATCCAGCAGCCAGTGACCTGGAACAGACACGGACCTGCCTTTCAGATTCCTCCGAAAAGAGAAGCTCTAGAAACTGTTCTTGGATTAAGGACAAAACCAAGTCCTGTCATTATTGCTCTGCTAGGTAAGCTGTCACCTCACAGCTTCTCCTGTCCTGACACCCGCTGTCTGACCGCGGGCTCTCCCCATCTCTTAACCACCATCCCTTAAACTCCACCAACAAAACAGCTGTATTTCAAGCATCACAGCACGAAGGATGTCAACACAGTGAAGCAGAGATATGGAAACTTATCCTTCTTGAAAGCCAAACAGCGCATTCAAACACATTTTTTGGGTGGAAGAAAGGGAAGGAGGAGAACCGCTGGTCACCACCAGGTAACTGGGTTACTGCTGGGCTGAGGAAGGCTGTCAGTGGGAAGGGAGCCTGAACGCGTGCCTGTGCCACTGTAGGCAGGTTCACGAGTTACTGCCTCTCTAGGCAAAAATCACAAAATATAAACCTTTCTAACAACAACCACCACCACTTTATTATTGTGAAACTGCTTAGCTCCAACTGAACCTAAACAATTGCACTAGAAAATGCAAAGCAAGCAGAAAAAAAATGCACAGCACCTACTCTAGCAATACACATTTAAAAAGAAAAAACCAAACAAATCAGTATGAATTAAGAAAGCTTCAGATCTTTGCTGCCCTTCATTGCTCAGACACTGAGTCCCTCCAAATGATTCCAGTGTTATTGAATAAAATAGAGACTAAGTAAAGGAATAACAGACAAACCTCCTACCGGTTTGTAAAGCGTAGGCTGAAACGCCAATGCAAGAAACTACGCCTAGGAATGGGCTGTAGATGCTCTGGTTAACTCTCCTTTGGGGAGAGCACATGATCTTAATTATTTTCTTCACAGCTCCACTTAATGATGCTAAAACATCCTTTAGATGTGGCCAATGTTTTGTCAGCAAGAAAACACTGCCATATCTGTGCCTCATACTCCAAACTGCGCTCCAGTGATTTGCACTATGTGGCAAGCAGGAGTTTTATTATCTTACAAATATTTAAAAATAACCCTGTACTTTTAAAATAATGCCTAATGGTTAGCTTTTATACACTGTCTCTGCCAAAACCATGGCTCAAGTTTCCACTCATTTAACTGTACTGGGGAAAAAAAATGCCACACTATAAAGTGTATCGACTGCATTACCCTAATGATGGATGAAGTACTTACTAGCAACTAAAATTAAAAATAACATAAAAACACAAGAAAAGATGGAGCAGAAAGAGAAAAAACTGACTCACTACTAATAGAGGAGCACTTGCAAACGTTGATTAGTGTAAGTGGGCCTGTGAGGATGAATTTTACTCCTGACACTTATTTTAATGGTGATACAATTCTTTTTTGCTAGGAAAAATGGAGGACCAGTAATCACCCATGACTCCTTCCCTTTAATGTTATTCAGGCCCTTACTACTGTCACATCAGAAAAATGAAACACCACAACCAAAGAGCCTGTAAAGGAAACCTCTTCCCGTAGACAGCAACATTCCTATCCAAAATGCTGACAAATAACACTGTGTATGCATAGTATGTGTGCTGCTCTGCAGGTCTAGTGCATCACTTGTATTCCCTTTCTTATTTCAGCCCAATTCTATAGCTTTTAAGCAAACCAAAACCCTACAATAAACCCCAACCAAGCACTCTCACAAAGTATTTAGCTATTTTCCCAGTTCTTTCAGCTGACGTCCTAGTCCTCAGTAAGGAACGTCTTAAAAATGTCCCTCTTCCTAGAAAAGTCGTAGTCATGTCACGTCACTCCAAGCTCTGCCAGCCAGGATGTGCAGACTTGGTTTGAAAATTATTTTTGCCCCAAACAGAAAGGCAAGTTTTACTGATTACTGAAAAGAGAAATGAAACCAAGAGAAACGTAAACTGAATTAACATGGAAACTGGACTTCCTCAAGTACCCGAGCATACAACTTCCCAGAGCTCCTGGAGCACTCTTACGCATTAGAGAGCAAAAGCAAACCCCTTTTAATCTAGATTAAAAAAAAAAATAATTTTTAAAAAGCTACACTACCTTTTAAACCCCTTAATCTGAACTATTATATTTTACTGTTTACATTTCTTTTTACTTCAGATCATACCTGCAGACAGAGTTCAGCGTAACAGCAAGCAGACTGAAACCTAACACGGTACCTACTCATCTACTTAAAATGAAATGTCCCTTCAGCTGCTTTACTGCCCTTCAGGGGCAGGACTTATCCAGAATG
>NW_009212475.1:20542-50020 GCF_000690835.1 Fulmarus glacialis
TCTGTTCTACAGGGGTGAAAGACTCACACTCGTCTGAAATCACCTGCAGTCAGAAAACTGTACATGGGGAGGTTTAAACTGTGAACTACCAAAACATTTAAACTTTTACCATCTGTGCAACAAAAACTGTGCAACTCATTCTACTTCAGAGTTGTTAACACTCTTTATTTAATTACTGCATCTTAATATTTGCATTTACTCAAAATTTCTGTGACATTATAATATACAGGATTTCAGTAGAAGCTTACCTCTTCAATAATTTAATCCACCACTGTCCCTTACAAGGGACTGCACCCAACTGCATCTGTTTGTCCTTCACTGCCCATCCTGCACTTTTATGTACTCTTATAGGAATACACTAAAGGATCATCTTCCCTCACTAAAATCTAAGGAAAGCTCACAGTAAAGGATAAAAGTGGGGCAATGAATTAATAGAAGATCATCAGATTAATCTTTTATACATGATTTTACTTTCCAATATAAAATGCTCCTTAGCAGTGTGGGCTTCGATGCAAAAATTATGCATGGTGGAAAACAACCCATTTTCAGACAAAGACAAACTTATTATATTGTACAAACTGCTAAATAAATTATATTTCAAACTATCATAACTTGCTAGTATTTTTTCTTTCTGCTATTACACAAATAAATAAACGTACACAAAACAAAGTGAGGAATTTTCCAAAGTATCAGAGTTCTCCTCAATTACAACAAAACCAGTAATTACGTAATGAGCCTGACCTATTTTTGCAAACTTTCCAAATGTATTTCATACGACTATTGGCAACGAACACATATGGAAAAGAAATCTTCTCTCTGAACACTTCCACATTTATTTTATCCTTGCTTGTTTCTGAGAACTTGTTCCTAAATTGTTAAGATCCTTCAATCATATAAAAATGTCTGTGAGCTATCACAGTAATCTTTCAAAGCTGTCAATATTACACTGTGTCCACATCCTTCATTTTTCTTAACGGTTAAAAAATATTTTTCGCAACCTTAACAATAATCCCTGAGATGCCATTCAAGGAGAAGACACATCTTAAAAGCAACACCAGTATCAGATAAAGCAAACCCAAACATTTTCCACTGAGTTAGCCAACAGAAAACTGCCCAATACTATTATCTTCCCCATAAAATTTCAAAGAACTACTATAACGCTTTATACTTTCTGCAGGAAAAATTACCAGAGCCGCTAAATAGTGCAGCTGCTGGCCAGCATTAATATTTTTCTGGTGCCATAGGGAACAAAGAGACATAAAGAGACATAAAATAAAGAGTTTTCTCAAGTTCTCCAGTACTGTATTTGAACAACTCCAGAAACCTCCCTATTTTAAAATGCCTACTCATCTCACTCCCCTCGGCACGACTGGCTCAGAACACGTGGAAGAGCCCGAGTAAGTGTCATCCAGCCTAACGCCGAGTCGGACTCACCGCTGTCCGAACATCAGAGTTGACTTTGTTTCTGCTTCGTTGAACACAGAAGGAGAACAGCATATCACGATGGTGGTTCTGCAGTTCCCACCCAGGGAATCCTGAAGGATTCGGGTCATTTTGCTGTCTCGGTATGGAACGTGGGTTTTCTAATCAAAATACAAGTAAGAGACAAGAACAATTTTTTTAAATAACGGTATCGTAACGAGAGAACATGAGCCGACAATGACAGGTTTAATGGATTTGTAGCATACAATCCTGAAGAGTAATTGTTTTGATTGTGCTAAGATTGGATAGGCACTCAAGTGAAATCACTCAGAACTAGTTTCTTATCTTTAGTAGAATAGCAAAAGTGTCACTGGTTTGTGGTTGGAAAGCTAATATTTTCGTCTTGCTGAATTGAAATGTTAGCTTATTTTTTTATGTGCATGGCAAAGAAACAGATAAATAAAAAGCCATTCTTCAACAACACAAAACAGGATTACTTACAGTTCCTTCTGCCAAGGCAGATATCACATTGCCTAAAGCAGACAAAGACTTATTGATATTTTTAGCTTCATCAAGAACAGCGCCCTCCGCTCCGGTTTTGCTGACCTACCAAAGAGAGCAGGCAACAGTCAGGCTCAGCTATCAGCAAGCGCCTGTTCAAATACAGCTACAACGCAGATAGTGCAACAGTTAAAGATGCTCTTGGAAGAAAAACAAAGCAAGCTTATCCTCAGGATGAAGGAGGAGAATTTTATATGCCCTTTTTTGTTAGTGGAAGCCTGTAACACTTCTGCCTTTCTTCCAGTGTAAGAACAAGCTCACTCTTACTTCGTTAAGGGAAAAGCTGGTAAGTCTGCGGATGCTTGGGCACACTTGGGGACCACTTCCAAGACCAGACTGTCCATACAGATAGGGAACACTGCAGGTATATTCTCAGGGCACACTCAGTGGCACAGCATATGCCACCAAACGAGTATCTTGGCTTTGTATTTTACTTGTGTGGACCAAGAATATCAGGGCAGAAAAGGCATAATCTCACTCACGCGAGGTTCGCTGGCCCACAAAATGGACCCCAAAGTGGCCCAGTCAAGAAGCTCGGTGGCCTGGGACCAGCACTCGTTTAGACAGCACCAATCTTTTCTCTCTCTCTTTTTATGTAGGATAAAGCTATATATTTTTCTCTACACTGAAACTACAGTATCTGTACTCTCCTCCAAAAATGAATGCCACATGACTTAATTGGAAACATAATTGTATCTTTTAAGACGACAATCTACCAAGGAAACCCTTATTTCAGGTTTTCTGTACAATGTCCAAATGAACATAATGAACCACAGAAGTGTATTTTCCAGAGGAGAGTGGAGCCTCACTAGGCACTCATTTTCTAAACACCACTAAGAGATTTTAATTTAACATTTAGTATTATATGCAATAACAGAAATTAACATGATTAATTACTCTGATGGATGGCTTCCGCATTGTAATGATGGGTTATCAACTAGTGTGTCCCAATGAGCATTCTGAAAGCTGCTCAGCCTATCAAACAAAATCTTTCATTTTACTTCTCATTTTCAGAAAGAAATAGAAATCTGTGACCACAATGAGAGACATTGCTCCATCATGAGTAATTATTTAATTATTTTGACATGCAGAGTAGTTACCAAGGATCCAGCTTGAATAAA
The DNA here is from genome assembly GCF_000690835.1 of Fulmarus glacialis. Lineage (NCBI taxonomy): Eukaryota > Metazoa > Chordata > Aves > Procellariiformes > Procellariidae > Fulmarus > Fulmarus glacialis. The sequence goes on from NW_009212475.1 coordinate 23,647, forward strand.
GGATCTATAGCGTTGCAAAATGACGGGGTTTTAAATTAATTTATTTCGTTTACAGTGAAGCAATTTTGAACACTACAGAAGTCGTCAGAATTAGAACTGAGAAACAACTTTTTTTCCACTGCAGTACTGTTCTAGACCATTACTCTTTTGATAAACAGATATAAGTTCTTTCCTGGCTAGTATTTTTCTATATTGCAAAGCAGAAATAGTCACTACAATCAAGTCATTCAGGGAGCTTCAAATAGATTTCAGCTGTACAACTGCATTAACTGCTGTTATTTCATTGATCTAACATGTGAAATAATTACAGAGAACCTAGAAATAGGATATGTCTGAATATAAAAAAATTAAAATAGCAGTCTAATATGACAAATTACATAAAAATTATATTACTTTATTCAAATACCCATAACTAAATGTGAAGCTACATAAAAGTACACTGGTTCAATTCACTTCATTATAAAGGAAGATCTATTGCAGAGTTTTGGGTTTTGCATTTTATACCAATAAATGGTTCAGATCTGTTCCTTTTCTCCATCTCACATTAAAAAAAAAAAAAAAAAAAAAATTGCCACACTACTGATAACATGAGATAAGACTTCTGTAAAACTTCTGTAACTATACCTGGCTTAGTATGCACTGACACACATTCACACGATCAGTTTAATGATCCCACTAGGATAATTCAGCAGTTTAGGAAAAAGGAAAGATTACCTTCTCGCTTCCAGCCAAGTCTACCAGGTAAAGCTTTCCACTGAGTTTCTTCTCAGTTTCCACATTCTCTTGTTTAATATTAATGAGGAAGATACTGTGGCTCCTAGAGCTGTGTTCATTCATATCTGCAATCAACATTTGAAAGGTTTTATTTAAATGACTTTAAAACCTGACAAGAAATTATATTTCATCAGAGCTAGCCTATGGCTAGCAAATTCAAAAGTACGAGTCCATTCACTGGAGAGCCCCGACCACTGTACTGACAGCAGCGTCTATGCCAAGAGCTGCAAATAAAGCTCATGGGCTACGGAACAAGCTCCTACTTTCTCCCAACATGACCAAATTAACCAGATTCATGATAAATGACAGCCTTGGGAAAAAAGCTTTTTTTTCTTTCTTTCTTTCTTTCTTTTTTTGAAAGTTTTTTTAAGCAATAAAATTTGACCAGAAATAGTAAAAAATAACAAAAAAAAAATCACAGCATAATAATAAAAAATAACATTACACAGGTACAATAAGAAATAAAGGTCTGTCCTTTTATGCTTCTTCATGAGTATAGACAGCTCACACAAAAAACTGCTGTGATATAATGGACACTATTTAGACACAGAGCTACAATGAGGATGTATGTTCAGCATCCTGGACAGAGGAGTAATTTTGAGCTGAGCAGGAGAATTTAAAGAGAAGTAATAATATTTGCAATAAAAAGAAGCTGGGCAGGTCTCAGTGCAATTGTGTGAGGAGATCTCCCAACATTTTAGCAAAAGTTTTCATCAAAGCCACACTATTTAAATTAAAATTTCAGAGTGACTTTTATTGCTTATGTAATTAAAAATCCTCCTTCTCCCAGGCAGCAGGTAAAACACAGGCAGTTACTGTTTCAGCTTCCACTTATTCTAAGTTTGATTGTAACCATGTCATGCTTGAAGTTTCATAACGTAGCAAAAAGAAAACATTAAGAATCAGTAAACCACTTTCTCATCTGTTTTCTCTATTTTCTCTGTTACTTTAAAATCCACTACCACCTTTCCCCATTCACATTCACAGCAATATTTGTATTTATCCAAACTCCCTTTTTCTCCTCCATCTCCAAACTCAGTTTTTTCAATAATGCTTCAAAATCTGCTCCTCGCCATTTCTAGGTAAAATTCATTCTCTGTCAACTTTTGTCAGAACTTTTCTCTGTGCACTAAATGCAAAATGCAGTATCACAGCAAAAGGTGTATTTGGGTATTTTTTGTTAAAGGGAATAGCAGAAACAACGTGAGGAAACGTTTCTCAGAAAAAAGAGAATACATTTCTATTAGTAAGATGAGAAAGGCACAGGAAAGCTAAAGCAATACAGTATTTACTAAAGCAAGAAGGTAGAGACATGGAAGAGAAAGAAGTTACCCAGGGCACCATAAAAAATAGAAAATAAAATAAAATTACAACAACAAAAAAACCCCAAACAAACCAACCAACCAAACCCAACCCCCCACCTCCACCCCACCGCAAAGACTTGAGTTACAAGATGAGGTTCCACCAAGCTCACTGCTTGGATCAAAGACATCTTACAGTATAAATTGGGAAACAGGGCAAAGATACCTGCCCTTTTTATCACTGTAATGCTAGTAGGCTGCATGCAACATAAATGTCAACAAATTTGGCTCAGGCTGAAGTGATTATTCTGTTTTTTAATTCAGGAAGATTTGTTTGCTTTGCCATTATTGGAACTCAGTCCAAGTCACTGCTTCACTGGGATAACTTGCAAGCGAGAAACAGGCAGAGTCTGGTAATTGCTCTGCAGTCTTTGCCTGCCATTTGACCAGTGAATTGCTCCGAGTTCTGGACTTGTAGCACAAAGAAGAATGTACGTACATGATTTCAGTTATACATAATTTCAAAATATCTATACTATGTGTAACAATATATATTTTGACTTTTTATATAGCAATACTATATAATGCCATGTATTAAATTCAGAAGTTCTCAAAGCTGAAAGTCAATAAATGTTTCTGTATGCAGTGAAGCAGTAAAAAAGGTACAGCTCTATTAACTTTAGAGCGTTATAATTTGTGCATCTTTACATCATTCACCTAAGTACCTCAAAGTACTTTGTGAATGTGAAGAATCAATACACCACTAGGAAGCTACAACCACCCTCCCTTTGTAGCCAGAAAAGCTTCCACAGAATACTTACTTGTAACGGCTACATGACGGTTAGCTTTCCCTTCATCAATGACATCCAAAACTTCTTCAGGACTAGATACAAATCTTTCTGTACAACCCTAGAAATATGCAAGAAAATAGAAAAGTGTAGGAAGTGTCCTAGCACTCCAAATGCAGGAAGAATATTTAGCAGTGATGAACAAAATATTTAGAAGACCCATCAACATCCAACATGATCATTAGCGAGGCAATGGACCAAAACATGCCTTTGTATGACTTTCAGGAGGAGTCCACGGGATAACTTGAGAGACAATTTTTTTTTCACAAGATTAAAGACTCGGTCAAATCCAAACATGCAGCAGAAGAGAGTTTCTATGCTTAGAACACATACAGCATATATTCCTGTTACTAATTTGGGTTAGATTACATACCCAAACGAATTTTTCTCTCTCAAACTACAAGATGTGATTCATAGTCCTTGTTCTCTGTCTTAATGCAATATTACTGAAGGAATTATTTTATCAAATTTGGTTTTGCTCTCCCCAGGATGAGAATAAACAGAACAATATTATATTTATATTATTAAGGCTCAGATATGTTCATAACAAGTATATTACATTTAAGTGAGGGCCCAGGAAATCATAGAACAAATTCTTAACCAAACAAATCTGTTCTAAAATATTGCGACATTACAGCATCTATGCAACAAAATATTAAAGAACAAAATTCTTCAAGATGTTCTCTTTCATATCTGACATAAAATGGCAATGAATACTTAAAATTTAACACCATACTAACAAAATATAAATGTTTAAAGTCAGGAAAATAAAGCAAACATGATTCAAGCCCACTAATATTTCAGGAAACTGTTTAAATTCGGGGACCAATACTACTTGAACATTCAAGTCTCTGTACATGAGTTGAATCATCTCAGCAAACGCAGTGGGATACAAATGGAAATATGTAAATAAATGCGTAAGTGAGAAAGAATGAAAAAATGAGCATCAAATTTTCCTTGTACCTTAACATATGGGACTCTGTTTTTATCTTCATGTACAGCGAGGTTTGTCTTTGACACTAATAAAAAAGATGGAGATCATTAGGAATATTCCACAGATAATAATGTGTCGACTACAGGCATGACAGACAAATACCGTGAATGTATTAAATCTGTAAATGAGAATTGTAGTCGCTTCCCACTCCTCATTAACCACCAATATTTCTGTTACGTAAAACTTGTTTCTTGTTCTGTCAGTCTTGTACCTGTTTCTTTAAAGTTAACTTTATGGCACAAGAGCTTTTTTTTATTGCTTGGATTAATAAAATAAACACTGACCAAGCTGGATTTTGCCAAAGCAGCAAAAATTTCAAAAGAAACAGAAGAACTCCCTGGAATTCAAAGAAGCTCAAATACATGTCCCTGGTTTTGCGTTACCATTAGCATGCATTTCTCTCTCTTCAGACTGATTCAACACACACAACTCACACTTTCATCAACATACAGCATGCATATACAGACACACAAATTGTAAAAGAGACAGATAACTCCCAACAATCTCTACCCAACAGAAGCAAAGCAAGGAATAAGATGAACCAAATGTATTCTAAATTTAACAAAAAAACCTCAACAGAACACAGTTTTATTTTAAGAATATACATTGCCAGTGAGGCTCAGACATGCCTTGAAGTCTAAAATTCTCTGTACTCATTGATTTATAATCAAGCTATGTAGCACTGCAGAGGTAGGTGCATGAGAGTCAGAGATGACTTAAATTGCAAAATTCTCTTTCACAAAACGAGTCATACAGCTTAAATTTAAATCACTCTCAAAGAAAGTAACCGTTTCCCCTTAAGCGTTGATTCAAAGCACTATACCAAGTCCAACACCACTTAATCACATAAGAAATGCAGAACTTACCATCAAGTAGGTCCCTTATTTTGTCCAAATATATCTCAAAGTAGGAAACCTAATGAAGTAATTATAAACATTACAGATTTAAACTTTGGCAATTCAAAAGTCTCTGTACCTATATTTCCATATCTGTTAAACTAAAAATAAAATCTACCTCCCACATACTTTGAACCACATCTTTCACGTGAAAGTATTTGTAATTCGAATGATCTAAATGTCTGATCCTTCTCCATTTATCAGTGATTCATCAGGAAAGCATACAAAAAACCTCCAGACAAATCTTATCTTCACCATTTTTTTGACACCAAAAATATTGAACAGAATCAAATCAATTCAGCTAGTATCATATCAGTACAGCTGCATTACGAGGAGGGTAAATTTTGACAACTGTAAGAGGCATATTGATATTCAGCAGCACAAAAGCACACAGTGCGTTCAGTGGTTTAACATACAGGTTACATAAGCTTAAGCAATATAAATTAAATTAAACTTTTAAATGAAGCACATGTAAAAGTTCTGTCCTGAATCAAGTCCCAAAGAGGAAACTGAAAATGAGCTTTTCTGTAACAAAGGGAGAGGCAATTGTCCTCAAAAAATAAAATATTAAGGAGAGGGAGAATGAATGAATGACTCTCTAAATAAAAGGAGAAGCAAACAGAAAAGTGTTAGGGGGGTGATGCCTAACCTTACCCTAAATAAGCTTTATCCAGGGATTATTTAGCTAGAACACAATGGCTAAATTTTAGGTATCAGTGAACACTAGCTATCTAGTAAAGTATCATTTTCTCTCATAGGAAAAATAAATTATATCTTTTTTTTTATACTGACGAGTTATCTTCCTATGTGACAACTGCTATTAAATTCAGATGTGTTTTGCTTTTGTGCGTTTACTTCATCTGTGTCCCATTTAAAGCCCTCCTCTGGACCAGCTCATTTCAACAGTCCGGTTCACCTAGACTTAACTCACGTGCTTTATATTATCCTATTAACACACTGCTGAGGACCAACACACGCAGGAGATACCAAGTTCCCCTCCCTGTTCTAAACGGGTCTCTATTGAAGAGGGAGAGAAAAAAAATGATGTTAATTTTCAGCGTTGGCTCAGTTATTAAAAGAGTGTGACAGTTTGGTTAAATTCTTGCTCCCAATGACAGAACATGCATTTCTCTCAATGACAGCTCCTTGTATAATCACTCACTCATTCAATGCTATTTAGGCAGCTTTTCTGTTAAGATATTCATAAACGTCAACTATGATAGGAAACCACTGAAATAATTCAGTGCTGGCAGACCATGATTTATAAAGTGATAATCTTCTGCCAGGACAGGAATTTACACGTCTTGTACAAGGGGGTCCCCATCTGTTGCTATCCAAGTGCTATCATATAGAATAGCAATAGCCACAGGAGAGCTTTACAGATGATGAAAAGAAATCAGTGTTACTTCTATGGAAGTCATTTCTATGAAAATTCATTCAGAGGCGCCTCTTCTTAAGGAGCTCAATATTTTACAACTAAAATATTAAAATATATAGATATTAAAATATTTAGAGGGTTAATTTGTACTTTGTATGTCTGCTTCTTCTGTCTGTACTCCATGAGCACACCCACAAAGAGGCACTGCTAAGAAGGCTCTCAATAAAAAATGACCTAGTCCTTCCAGCAGATCAGTAACTGGTTCAGACATACTCTGCTAGATTATTGGGAAAATAAAAAATATATACCCCCAGAAGTGCTTCAAGGGCTTTAATACAAGCAGCACTAAGAAGTCACTCATCTCCAACTTTGAGGCACAAGAGGGACAGAGGAGCAGAGCTCCATTCTCAAAGAGCATCACCTGGTCACAGCAGGAGAAGGGACAGTGATTTCACACTCTACCTGTGCTCAGCTACTTAACTTTACTGAAGCCGTCTAGGTACATTTTGCGGGGGGGAGGGATCACACAGAGGAGTAGCCATTTTTCCTGCAATCCACAGGGTAATTTTACTGATGTCCACTTAGAAGAAAGCTGTGCCCTGACCCCAACTCTGCCAGATGACTGATGCCCCCATGGCTGAGAGGTCCCCAGGAGACAGGATGAACAGTAGGAATTAAAGGTCATTCAAATAATTTGAGATCATATGTTTGGTATCACAATAAGGACAGGGAAAACATATCAGCTGTTCAAAGCAAAACTTAGTCCACCATCTCAAGGAACCCACATGTAAGATTTTGAGATTAAAAATTACTTCTAAACATCCTTCCGTAAATTGCCCAAAGCCATCTTTCCTCCATTTCAAACCCACAAGACTGTTTATGTCATTGAGATGGGAACAACATGTCAGTATTCTCTCAAACGTCATGCAGATCAGTAGTATTTATGGTCATAACTAGCAGGGCTGAGAGACAGTCTCTGGAGAAGCTGCAGTGAATAAGTGTTTTCTTACCATGTTGGCTAGCCTATCAGCTGTGGTGAGAGACAAGGCAACCAACGGACTAGCAAACCTGAGCTGAAAACACACTCAAAAAAAATTTCCATCAAAGGCTAGTAACTGTATTGGATTATTTCTAGGAAATATCCTCAGTAACTCAATGGTTTTTTGAGTTATAAAACGCAGAAAGGAAAAATTCTGCAGCGCAATGTTATAGCATGAATGCAGATTTCCCATCCAGCTCAACTTTCTTCCATCCGACCCATTATGTTAACACGTCATTCTGCATTTACCTTTATATGAAACTCCAGGTTTTCATCCATGGAATAGATGTGGTCAAAGATGTCATGTGCAATTCTCGGAATGATTCCCATGAGCTGAGGGTCGTGCAGCTTCCCCTGCAGACACAAAACCAAACCATAACTTGGAAAGCCTAGCTCGGGCACAAGAGAGGAGAAAGCCTTGTCCAAACACACCTTCCTCCAGTGGTCCCCTGTGAACGTGTCTGCTGCTCTGGGGGGACTTCCTTGATATAAGGGCACAGAAAAGGTGGCAGAACGACTCGACATGTTAGCACTCTTCACCCGACGGAGCATCTATTTGTTTCGTCAGCTCCTGCCATTTGCCAAGCGTGCTGTCCTGCCGCTATTTACACTGTCACTCTCCGACCAAAGATAGACAGATAAACACAAGCCTACAAATTACAGCCTGGTTCTTCCAGTTAAATCAGATATTTGGAAACATGTCAGAAACACGAAGTATTAAAGCATTTTGTTTCTCTTTCACCACTATGCTAGAAAGCTAAAGCAAAATCCAGGTTGCGGGGATTTGGGGATTAGAGTAATATATTTTGATTTGAGCTTGCTGGGCCTATTGACAGTGAACTGTGCCTTACAAACACTACTGTTCTGCATGTTAATCTGCACAACTACCTTCCTCTATTCTTTCAAGAACTGAATATTAACTAAAACCAACAACTCCCCTGACTGCATGGCTCCTTTTAATTGCACTCCTCTTTTTGAAAAAGCCAGACACATACAGGAAAGCTAACACCACTTGAAAACTGAATAGAAATATAAACTCGAAATAAAAACCTTTTCTGACTACAGCGTACACTGCATTGTTATTTCCAAATGTTTTATGAAACTGCTTAAATATGCAATAACAAGTCAGTAGTCGTAAGACTCCATCAGAACAGAGCGCCTAGAAACTCTAATATACCTTTTGAATGTATCTTTGTCCAAGTATTACTGTCCATATCAGCACAACAAAGCACCTTATCCAAGTAGTGGTAGGGCATTTTTTTTTTTTTTAATATAGTTGGTAACCATACAATTCCACATCATGGGAAGTCAGATTTGATCTGTAATTGCTGAAAATTATTAAACGCCAACATTTTTTCCGCAAAATAGGAAGAAAATCATACACATCTACGTGAGTTTCCCAGTATTATGCATGCATGTGAATGACTAGTGGGTCACATTGACCTGTTCTCCAAGTTTCTCAGCCTTTATTAGTATACTCAAATATAGTATTTCTAGACATCGCTTCCTTTATGCTAAAGCTGGTGAAATGACAGTCAACTTCTAAGCATCAACCTAGGATGAAGGAATTTTAACATGAAGAACTGACACAATCTCCTCCTCTATCTCAAAGCTTGTATTTAAAGCAGTTACTAGGTTTCTGCCCTTGAATTACACATCTTGGGGAAAAAAAGGGCGAGAGGAATATAGATAAATCAGTTACATTGCTGACTGCCTTCCCTATAAATGCAGCACTCAGCTGTATCTAAACCATGAATATTTTATTTATATTATACAAATAATATTACCTTCTGCAGCGGAAGCCGTTAAATGCTATACCATATCCAACATCCTATTAAGCTTCTCAAAAACTAAAAAGTCCTTGTCATATGATACACCATTTTATTTCAGACTACGAGAATGAAAAAGAGGGTGATTAAATAAACTAAATCCCTGATGGAGAGGAAAACTTGTACGCACAAACACACACTGAAACCAAATCCCAACACTTTGTTTTACCTTGCCAGCACAGCACTCAGTTCCATCGCACAGCGCCGTTATTGTGCAGACCGCAATTCAATTTTCACACTATCCATCCCTTCTTCCTGAAGAAGCCCTTGAAAAGCCCACTGAAACCACCTGACTACCTTGTATTACTGCACGGAGAGAGTTTTCCCAAAGAGGGGAAAGTAGTTTTACCTAAACTAGAATTAACAGAGATTTGCTGGTATTTCTTCAGCGCACACGAATGCAACCAAAGGTACGTCTACACTACTTAGCACTGCAAGATGCACGATTCCTAAGGCAGCAGAGGCAAAGACAGCTACAGAACGAGAAATGCTAGAGCTATGCAGTGCCCCCTTTTCTATAGGAGTTTTGATCGAGCTGGGTTGTTAGCTCTGCCAAAGGACAGTTTGAATTCAAAGTTTTGTTGCAGAGATTTTTTCTGCACAGAGGTGCATCAGCTTTGGGATCACCGCACTAGGTAAACCTTTCCTCTAATAATTGCCTGGGCTCTGGGTAAGTGACAACTTATCGAAGTATTTAATTAAACATTCTCCTAGCCTCAACAAGCCCTGTAATAATTATGCTTTCCTTTACATAGCTTTCTCTAGCTCAGAAGAGAAAGCAATCTGTAAAGTATGATTAAGTGTGCATGTAACTCAACCACTGCATCTACAACTTCCTGGGCTTGGGCTTTCTCACTATTTAAGTCAGTAGAAACTTCAGTGAAGCAAGATCACATTCACTGCTTTGAGAAGAAAGAGTTAAGATCTTTAAAATACTAACATCAGCATTCTGCGATGTATTGAAAAAAAATATCATTTTTACTTTATTATCACTGGATTTTTATTAAAACAAGACATGATTGAAGCAGGTCCCACTATAATTTATGGAGACCACAAACTGGAAGGGAAGAGAAAGGTAGAGATAGGCTAGTCACTGGAAAGCTGGAATAAAAAAAAAAACAAACCCACCACTCTCATGGATTTAGCTGTAACCTCAGAAAGAGTTTGGAGAAATGTGCTGCTGCTGCCCTGCTGACATTGCAGTTAGTAAACTCCCCCAAAGCACCAGGACGGAGACTTCTCTGCTCATTAAAGCCTCTCATTTTAATAAGAACATTAATTTCCACATTTAAACATAGCAGGCAGGCAGGCAGTAGCTAGTGAAGTGTAACGTTTGAGACAGTGCTGTTTTATTTCAGGATGTTGACATAATAACTACAGTCTACAGGGACCCACTATTGAAAACGCTATTATAAGGTCAAAGCCCATCAATATAATCTTATGGGCAAAAATACATAATTTTTAAGAAGGTTTTGGTTATATCCTGCTATACAGGTTGGCAAATGTGTTATCTAGCACAGGAGAAAGGCCTGTGTATGTCAAAAAGCCTATCCTGGCTATATTATACTACCGTGTCCTGTTTAAGCTTAACACTAACACTATGAAGCATTGCACACTTTGCAGAAAATCCTCCATAACAGCTTTACCAAGAGGATTTACTATTTCTTCAACTTCAGACTATTTTTTTCTTCCACAACATACTTTAGCAACTTTACAAGAGGATGTTAGATTAAAAGGGGGATTAAAACTGAATATAGATTTGATTCTACTTCAAAATGACAGCTTTTTCTTTATTAAAGAAGTAAACCAGCCATTTTTCCACAGTCATTTTCTTTATCACAGCTCATAATTCTGAATATAAATTGGCTTTAAGAGATCTTCCCCTATGCCATGTGGAAGTACCAGCTCAAGCCCTGCAGACATTTTGATTTAATTACATTCAGAGCTGGTGGATTACTCAGCCATTGTGCCATCTGTGAGGGCTAAGCTAGTAATTTCCCCCATCCTCACAAGGACAGACTTAATTAGACGTGAGGCATCAGTTATTGCATCCTCCAGGAAAGGAACAACTGTGGCAATCGAACAGCAATTTCACCAGGGCCTGTTGGCTCGAGAGAATATTGCTTTCCTTCCTTTAACCTTCAGGTTAGATAGGTCACCTGTGTTAATCGTGTAGCAAAACCATCTGATGCTGTTGAACAAATAAAAGCTCATTTTTTCTTTTCATTTAGCAAAACTTTGCTGTAGACCTCCTGTTTAAAGTTCACAGTTGAACTGAAATGCTCCAAGACATACACACCCAGCTTGTACAGCGTTGTGATGGAAACAATCCTATGTGAGGATTAAATGCTTGAATGATCCTCCTTTTTTAGCAAGAGACTAAAATATCTAAATGTCTTCTAACTGAACAGTTAAAAAAAACAAAACAAAGGAAAAAAACTACGCTCTCACACTTCATGTGGCAGAAATATGAACAAACTTAGGACTTCAGCCACTGGAATTTGGTATAATTTGGTATTCTCCTCCTCCAAAGCAACAATTCTCAAATTCATCCATCTGTGCTGCAGCATGCGAGAGTGGTATTCCCAGAAGGGGAGTGCAAATGAGAAAACCAATAACCAAGGCATGAATTTTCATAACCCTGCATGCAAGGGAACTCTACAGACCCTTATTACTGTTTTTCACTTGTGGATTAACAAATCTCACTCAAATCCTTTAAATATACACATACCTAAACTGTTGTGACAAATACGGAGAAACTATACTTGATGTTTTTCACTCACCATTTGTTAGTTTAGCTAGGTATCTGTAGACATCTCTTGAAAAAAACTCCACATTGAAAGAAATACTACAGCTTGAAAGGCAGTAGAAGCTAAACATACCCAGATCTCTTTTTATATGTCACTCACAGCTGAGCGCTCCAGATAGCTAGCTTGTTCAGGTAATTGGTACATATAATTCTACTGCCGCTACCAAACTGATTTAATTTTGCCACTGTACCTCCATAGTATGCGTTTTTCCTGATGATGTCTGTCCATAAGCAAAGATTGTGCCATTGTAGCCTTCAAGAACATCTGCAAGAAAAAAAAAATTAAAACTCATATTGGCATCTTAAAGCAGGATTACCAGCATTTCAGAAGTCTTCTACAATGTTGATGCTCAATTAGAAAATAGTTTGTGCAATAAAGAATGGGAAAAATATGACATAACTAGCTACCTTTAGGCCAAAAAAAGTTCATAATAAAATGTAAATTAGAGAATTGCAGAATTATTGACATCTCTCTCACTTTCCTGAGAAAAAAAAAATCTCTGGACACTAGATATTATCCAATATACCTGTGTAACATGGGAAAGAGAAAACTTAATTGCTGCATTTTAAACCATCACGCATCATAGAGAAAATTAAACAGACTCATACTGTATATTTCTACTGCTGTAACACCCTCAATAGTTCATGGCCTCATTTATTTCCAAGCTTGTCTGCAAAGCAGGAGAGCAAAGCAAGAAGAAAGTCAGATGAACAGGAGTTTGCTTTATTGAAAATATATTTCTCTCAAGGAAGAATGATTAATTTTATATTGCATTAAGACACAAAAATACCCATTTTTAACTTTGCAGTGGTTAATGTCTATAGTAGCTTTCAGAAATCCGGGAGGGTTGTAAACCAGCTGGTTCTTATGCAGAGTCCCACGTCCATTTATTGCCGTTGAAAGGATTACTGGGTTGGACTTGCTCCAGGCAAGTGAATTTAAAATCTTAAGTAGGGCCACCTATTTATGCAGCTTTCATGTAAAAAAGAGTAATACTTATTATAGTTGCTAATAAAGAATGAAGGAAACCTTCAATCTAAAAAAAAAGCAGTGGTGATAACCCCGTGCTGCTCCCACCAGCCTCCTCTGAAAGACCCCCCCAGAGCCCCCGCATGCAGCGAGAAGATGCTGGCCAGGGTGCTCTGCTTAGGGACACCCACCTTCCCCTCGCCACCGTGCCCGATGCCTCTTGCCGGGGGCCAGTGGCATCGTACTCGGTACCGGAGGTCTGCCACGGGCCTCCGGAGCAGAAACACCAGACAGAGAGAGAGCAACAAAGCCAGGGCAGAGCCAACAGCAAAAAATAAACGCATAAGGAAAGCTCGACTCTTGCAGCCTGCAGAGGGGACTGAGAGCAGCCATCCGGCAGGGCAGAAAGTTTCCTGTCCACGGCCACTTCCGAACGCATCTCCTGCTTTTAGAGTTGGCCTTCTCTGCTTCTGAAATATTTGTTATGTTTCCCACCCTCTATATGTATCTCCATATGTATGTATGTAGATGGTCCAGCTAGGAAGGAGAATTAAATAAGATACGTTAGAAAAATATAAAAAGAATGAAGAAGAAACAAGTGTGAAAAAATTTGAGATAAAAACCACAGAAAGATGATTTCAAAGAAAAGAAATGGATAAAAGAAAGGAAAGGCAAAGAGATCTTTTTCCGAGACAGCCATGACATAGACCCACATTTCCTATACAGCAATACTGAGTAAGGATGAAATTGGAATGAACCCATTTAAAAATATTTATTATAATTAAACTCAGAGTGTAACTGTTTAAGTTGTGGTAGTACTGTTTTGGGGAGCTGAAGAGGACAGACATGCCAGAGGTTGTATAGACCTCCACAGAGTATTTTTCAGAGTAAATTTTTCAAATCTTGAAATCTAGGAGAATGACTAAGTTAGAGACTATAATTACTATCATTCTGGTATTAACATTTTGTATGAATTTAGCATCCTCATCTGTTTATAAAAATAGAGACACTGCTTATTCCTGCTTTAAGGAAACAAAGTTTAAAAGAAGGAATTATAAATAATAATTGCATAGATAAAAAAACAGATGTCCAGCCGTAGATGCAGTGCTATCCTGAGTTCATGCCTTCAACCCATAATTTCACCAACGGCTTCAAAATAGGGCCAAATTTCATGTTACTGGTATTTCAAAACATTGATTCATCAGTTCTTTTCGGAAGGGAACATCTCATTGATTTTCAGTCCAACACAGAATGAACTTGAATGGAAGGGAAGGGCTACAGCAAGGGTAGCTTGAACGCAGGAGAAAACAGCTGGCGAGCCTCGCTGCTGGCCATCCGGCTGCACCACGTTCAAAGCCCATTCACTTGAACTTTCATGGGTGCAATTTTATCGGCATTTTTTCCAATAAAACCCCAATGTATACTAAGCAATGTCTTTGGAAGCACAACAGGGAGGCAGTCATATTTAACCTTTGAGACTAGATCCAGTTGTAAGTACCCCACATCTACTGCGTATAGAAGGTTCCATCTTCGTTAGCTAGCAAGGAAAGAAAATACTTGTGTTTGGACTTTTTTATTCTAAACGAAAATCTAGCTAGAAGTTGGAAAAGGAAGAAAGTTTCTTCTTCTCTTTAGATAAAAGCCAATTCGTGTTTGGAAGGTGCACAGAACCAGAATTTCAAAGGTGTTCAGGCATCAAAAAATATAAATAGTTGTCCTAGGAGGAAGTCAGAAATACTCAAGCAAACATGTGCAAGTCCTTTTTGTTTCTAAAATATCACCTAGCATGCAAATACCTTTTAAATTCCACCCCAGGACAGTTAAGCACAATCTAAGAGTTCACTACTACTATGTCCATTTTTTGCCAAACTTGGGTAACATTTTAAAAAAATAGGTTGAATTAAAAAAAAAGGCTTCTTATCTCCAGGTGAATGCAAGGTACAATGTCAGCTCTATACTGGTACACTGCCTAGGGGGAAAATAATCTGATTAATCAACCGTTATGTAAGAAAATTGCTCAGAATTTGCATCAATGTATACTGAGATACATCGCTGCCTGAGGAAGCATAGATAAGTAATTTACCTTCCCAATTAGCAAAAAATACCTTATTCTATAAAAAAATAGTCTTTTGCATCACCTGCAATTAAAAGAAGTCAGTGGTCTCTGTGGTAGAAGAGGTTGTTTTTGTTGGAAGGCTTTCTACCTTACGATAGTTAATATACCATCTGTCAACAGGATAAAGAGAGAAGACAGTTGCTGAGAGAAACAGCCTGCACAAAACTTAAGAACAAAGGAGAGGGGGTAAAAAAACCCAGATGAACAAAGTGACCGAACAAAGATCAGTTGGGATTTTTACGTAACTCATAACAAACAAAATACGACCAAGTGCTTTTCTTAATTCCTGGTCCAATTCTCTACGATGATTTTCAGTTTGATTTACCCTCCCCACAAAAGCCGGCTACTCAACTCAGCCACTCAACTGCTGCCAGATGGCCTTTGTCCTGACGAGGATGGAGAGGACAAGAGGTCTAAAACCGCAACCCTTGTGTCAGGGCTACAACACAGACTCGCTCGGGTTAGGGACCCAGAAAGTCCTTCCAGCAGCACTGGAGTGCCCAGCAGAGCTCTGCAACAAATGGCCAAGGGCGGCTGTGGACTGGAGACCTTTCCATTGGACCACTGACAAGTACAGAGTCTTCATGACAAGAAGAAAGACCAAATGGCTTTACGGAAGTCCTTTCAGCCTCATTTCTACGACCAAATTTTTACCTCTATACTTATCTTTTTCATCTCTAAACTTCCTAGTTCCGCGACTCAGCATTTGAGGCCCGAATTTGTAACCAGAATAGAAAGTCAATAAACTACTCAGTGAGAGCAACTCCACCACCCAAAAAATCATTAAAGCAATTTTCTCCTCCTCACAGTACACACAAATGTGCAGATGTTCACATGTGCACTAACATGCTCACAGCTCCACTGCTCAGCCATAGCTTGGGCCATTATATATTCTCCCCTCAATGTAATTGTAGGAAAGATGCAAAATCCAGATACAGACATCCATCTGTGTAGGTTGAGAAGATAAAGCTGTCTTCTGGCAATAAAGAGCAATGGGAAACAAAGCGAAAGTGGTGGCAATCACACACTATTGTTCCCTTTCAGATTTAGTGATATTTCTTAAGTTTGGTTAAAAAAATGCAAACACAAATTCCCAAACTGTGGTCATATGCACCAGTGATGATTCCCCACACACTTCCACTACTGGTACTTCCGCCCTTGGGAGTACCTTGAACATACACCATCCCAGCGCCCAACCCGATGCAAATCGCTGTAATGCACAGATTGCTGCTTCTCCTCTAAAAATCTCCTTCCTTCTCATGTTTCTCACGTACGGAATCTGAAATACTTTGACTTAGTTATTGAGCTGTTTACTTAAACCTAATCCTATTTCTTCTTCAGTGAAAAAACCTCATTTAGATCACTCTTATTGTCAACATAGTTATTATAACCATTGTTTTAGAGATTGTTAGGCCAGCTGGCATTTTCTGTAATAACATTAATCACAATGAAACCATCAACCATTTCATGGGAGTATAATGAAATCTGATAACAAATGGTAACCTTGAAAAGCTATTTCAAAAAGTCTCAGATTTAAATAGTGCTCCAAGTTGTAATGCACTCAGCTCATATTTCCATGTAGTAAATTACATTGTTCCAGTCTATCAGAAACAGCCCAGTCCGTTTCACATTCTTCACTTTATTAGGCTTTAAACTAGAAATTAAACGTAAGGAAATTTAAGCCCAGAGCTCAAGAACATCACTTGAGTAATGCTGTGCCCTCCTTCCCGCCCTCCCTCCCAGACCCTCTCCCTGTCTTACATTCTCCTTCTCTCCCCCCTCTCCCTTGCTCTCCCTTCCCATCTCTCTCCTTCTCATTTTCTCTTTCTCTCCTCTCTTCCCCCCCCCAGTTTCTCTTTCTCTTTTCCTTTCTTCTACACCCTCTCCTCCCCCACCAAACTTGCCTTTAAAGGTATCTAGAAGGTCCAAGTTAACACACATGCAAAAGTATGTTTGAACTCTATTTTCAAACAGAACTTCGGAAAGTATTTGCCTTTCTATTTGGTTAATGAAGAAGACTTAGTCACTGATTTAGGTCTTCCAAGGTTTGCTCTCAAACAGGATTTTATTTCTCTCACCATTTTCAGAGGAAACCAAATTCCACAGGGGATATAAATACCCTCCGCAAGTCTACAAACAGCGATGTGCTGCATCTGTTAGCACACACTGTAGTACTGAAACAGTTCCCCAAACTTCCAAAAGTTGAGTGGTATGTCAGCAACCCAAACTAATAATTTGTAAGCTCTACAACTCCAATCCCACCAGTTTTTATTAAAGGCTTACCCGTCTGAAGTCAGAATTGCCATAATTAGACTCCCCTCTGAGAAGAGGCAACTGAAGTCTTATGACTCATTTCCTCTCTCCAACATCAAATAATTTAGCTTCTAGTCCTCACCCCCAATCATCTAGACTACACACATGTTGGCTTGCTCGAGGCTGTCTGAGTGAGCCAACCAATTTCCTCCAGAACAAAACCCAGGGTTTGCAGCAGTGCTGCTCACCCCAGGGACCTCTCCCCACCGGCAGACACACAAGCTCTCAGCAGATCCAGCTCCTTGCCTGAAACACTATCGAGTCCTTCAACACTGCTTCGGTAGCTCCTGCACCTATCAGCAATCCCAAATGTGTCACGCCACATAAATCCCACAGCATTCTACATGCAGCCTTGCGTTGCTATAAAAGCACAACTCTGACCCGTTCTGACACCACTCCCACTGTCTGCATATTTTGATTTAAAAACAAAAACTGAGGACCAGATCTTGGGGGGAACAGGGACACCTCACAAGGCCAGAGAACAACTAGGCCAGGTACTATAAGTAACCCCTGAGATGCTGCAGCCGTTGTAATACCATCATGGATGGACCATCCAGCATCAGAACCAAGTGGCAGGTCTGAGGGTGATTTGGGAGGTGGGGGAGGTATAGCAGGCAATTAAAATGCACCCAAAAAGTTTGATTCTCAAGTTAAGATCTTGACATTTCAACAGTTTATGAAGGTTTTGTTTTAAACAAATAAGGTGCTATCCAATAGGCACTTGTGTTCTCATTTCAGTTTTAAATGCAATCTACCTGCCTGCAAAGCAGCTACAAAACCAGTACCTTCTAAGTTTTCCTTTAATGGTCCATCCTTCCATTCAAAGACACAGCTACTCCATGCTTATCTCATACTGAACAGTCTCATGCTGCATGAAGAACATGCTTTTTGTTGCTTATCTTATACCACAAAAAGCAAGTATTTTTGTGGAATAAGTCATACACAAGGAGAAAGTAAGGAACAACTACTGCAATTCCTTCAGCTCTTTTTTGTTTGCTTTGTTTTTTGGTTGGGTTTGGTTTTTTCACATAGACAAGTCCCTAAAAAAGGAAATACTTGGAATTACTAATTACTAAACTCCCACACAAACATCTAAACATTTATTATCCTGTCTTTAAATAGCTTGAGGGGACAGGGAGACATCATCTTACCTCCCCCCAAACGGGAGTAAACAAAGACAACACCTACCTTTAACAATCTGCTTGGCACAGGCATTATAAACTTGTTCCTGGGTTGTATTAGGAGGTAACACTCTGTCAAAGACATACGGCTTCCCTTGCTGTAAACAAAATAGAAACTTTGTAAGATAAAGAACATTTAAAACAGTTTACAGACCCCATTTAACAGGCAACCTGAAACGCAGCATTCACTACAAAGGAAGCCATTCAGTGCAATGGAGATGACAATATTTTGTTGACTAAACAGATGTGACATCTCATGTTCTCCAAAAGCATCTTTTCTATAGCTGGCAAATAAAATGCGGCATATGTTTTCTGTGTGTTCACATTTGGGTCAGCAGCTACAGTTGCAGGAAACAATAAGCTGAAATATCAGCAACTGAAAGTTGATTATTTTCTCCCTCTCCTAGGAGTTAAGGGGGAATAGCCATACAAATATTTGCAAAAGATCTGCCGTTCATTATTGCAAACTAGTGAAAACTGTGGTGCGAGAAACCGCAATCAGACCAGAGAGAACCAGAAGTTTGCAGGTCCCGAGAGCTGCCTTCTGCTGATGTTGAGGTGGCCCAGCACGGTCCCAACACCTACGCATTCCTTCAGCAGAAACAGCCTGGTTTCATTTCTATGCTAAACATGCAAACACGTATCGGTAAAACCATAGGTTACACCCAAAAACAGCCCAGTAGACTGTTATGTTGCCCTAAGCTTATATTTTATTCTGAAATTGTCATGATTTTTATCCTTAGCACCAACAAATAACAAGATGCCGCGTGGAAAGAGCTCCGAAATGACATTTTGAATGGGATTGGGACTATTTCCAGGTTGGTCTCCCTAATTCCCAGGAGACACCATAACTGACACTTATTCGTATGTATACATGGTGTAGCACCACCTGCACATACACTTCCAGAAAATTTTGATTCCTCTTTGTAGCGAGTATAATTGGTTACAAGAGAAATACATATTAGCAATCCTAAAAATAGGTTTCCATGACACTTAAAAGGCAAATCAATTTTTAAGACAGCAGTTCAGCTCCTTACAACTCAAAAACAAGCAAAACATTTGCATTTAAAATACAATTCTTTTATTTAAAGTTACACTAAGCGGATGTGTAACATCTTTCTTATCTTCCATCAAAGCCTGTAACATTTCCCTTCGAAGATGTGACACCTGCTCCAAGAACAGCATAACGAGGGCTTCAAAGCTAACTGCGAGGTGGCTGGATACCCGATGTAGGAGTCTTGTTCTGTTGAGTCGACGTGCCATTTCTGCCATTTGCAGCCAGATGTTCAAATGCTGTGCTCAGTTAGCCATTTTTGTCACACTTTGATTTTACTTCAAGCAGATCATAAGCTTACACTTGCCTGCTCCTTAAACTTGGTTACTTAACAGCCACAGGGGAAAATAAGACATCGAGGTGTTTGGCTGCAATGTGTGTTCTTCATGTTTCATCCCAGAATTTCAGATCTCAAGGATAAGAAGGCAATTTATAAATCATTTAGTAAATAATTCATGGTTTTGTGCTGGCATGGGGTGAACACTGGGCCATCCAAGCACCCCACTTGGTAAGACGCAAGCCCAAAGAGGCGATTCAGACTGACATCACAATGCGGCCCCAGCCCCCAGTTCTCACCCACGGCAGCCCCAGCCCCCAGGAGAGTGGTGGGACTGCTGGGAGCACCCAGCTGGCACCTACCCCAAACTCTGTCTCTCCAACAGCTTTCCACAGACAGTGCACGTTGCGTGGCTCTCAGCTAGACAAAGGTCTTCGTTCCCAGGATGAGAAGGGCTGCCCAGCCCTGCTATAACTATTCTGGAACAATTTCTCAAATGGACTTTTTACCTACTTATCCCCATTTTGCTTATTCCAAGCACTAGACAATAAGCCCTAATGCAAGAGGCCAAAAACCACACGGACACACAACCTCAGCCATCCACTTATCCCATTTATCTCCTTCATGCCTGAGCTGAGGCTTATTAGCTAAGCAATGTGAGAGAGTAGCAGAGCGCGATGCCAGTACATCACCCTGCCATGGCAAACACAGCACTCCAGGCAAACATTGCTCTGGTGCAATCAATCCAGCTCTTCTACTGAGCTCTCAACAACTATAATGTCAGAGAGCCCCAAAAAACAATCCCATCATAATTGTGCTGCACGCAGCTGAAAGAGGCACTGGCTGCAACCGTTATTTATCTGCCAAACTGAAAAGCTATAAATGTAAAGCAGCAATTCACAAACGTGCTACATAGGTCAAATTTCTTTCTTGGGATTTTTGTTCTGGGAAGCTAAAGGACTGGAACACCCATCACTGATATCTGAAGAAAATAAATGAATGTGAAGGATCACAAAGCATCTGTCACCAACCGCACAAAATGAGAGCACTCCATTATCCAAGCAGCACTTACGGGTTTTTGGGGAGGTTTTTTGTGCTTTGTCTCCGCATTGATCTTCGACAAAGACAACTCAAGGCTCACACTCCTTTCCGCAAAGGAGAGTATGATGAGTCTATCCTCAGTCTGAAAGTTTATACCTTCTTTTGCTCTGCTACTCCTTCTCCTCTGCCCTAAATCCTCTCAATCCTGCTCAACCCTCTTCTTCCCACCTACACAGCCAGCTGCACTCCCTGCTCCTTAGGCTCCTCATCCTCCTCCCTCTTTCTTTGTTCAGAAGTTCCTGCTTGGGTCTCTGATGTTGGAGAAATGTTGAGCACCTCCTGTGTCACCCCACTTACCTTGTTCAGCTTTCTGACCCTTCTGTCCCACCAGGTCTCCTTGGAGTCCTCCTCACCACCATCTCCACCCAGCTCCAGGCTCCTGATCACTGCCTCTCCCACTGGGTTGTCCCTCACCCCTTCCACATCCCAGCCTGGCAGCCCACAGACCCACTCTGCATGTGTCCTGCAGGAGCTCATCCTCAGCTTAGAGGGGCTGGAGAAGACCACAACACCTTAGACAGGGAGAAGATGCCCAGCCTGAAGGAAAGCTGTGGCAGTTCAACCACCAAGATACTGTTAAGATAGAAGATTTTTCTCTGGAGCAAACTACGGTTTTGGGGTTTTTTTTGTTTTGGAGGGTGTTATTGTTATAAGCTCTTAATTTTTGACAGACTTTCCTCAAAGGTAACCAAAGCCATATCCATCCTAAAAAGGCAACATGCTGGCAGATCCAAAGGTTTTGCTCCAAAACAGAAAGGGAGGGTGAGCAAGCATGAACATCACCTTATTTTTAGCATGTTCCCAAGCAGAACTTTTTCCCCTATTGTCATCTTCAGAAATAACACAACTACTTTTTTTTTTTTTCCAAATGTAACTCAGCTTGAATTAAATACCAAAATCAGGAATATTTCAGCCGTGTTAGAGCTTATTCAAGAAAGCAATAAGCAGCTAGAAATAAAGTGTTATTTTCTGAGTTGATGCTAACAGTTTTATCTGTGCACCTCCTCCATACATTATTTTTCAAACTTTCTCATTATATGCAGTGTATTATGTCTCATACATAAATCACATCTTCCTTCCTATGCGATTACTTCCTACAGTCCCCCTGACAATCTGTTCCATTAACTTATGCCACTGCTGCATAATGGCTAGGATAAGTGCTCCTATCCACCCACACAATTCCTGTTGAAGTTGTATTGACAGCAAGATAAATTCTGTTCTGGCCTTTCGATAGCATGAAGAATGCTATTCGTATGTATTGCCAGTTATTATTTCACCAACTTAATGTTTAAAGTTTCCTTTTGAGTTTACAGGCTTGGCATTTAAAAAAACCTGAGGATTTCACAAGCACAAAAAGGATCTTAACCATAAATACATGTGCTACCAAAACCATCATTTTACAAACAACATCACAGAGCATTACTATCACTAGAAGCTAATGCAGTCTCAATTAAAGATAACCAATTATATTTCCCGTTTAAAAATAAATAAATAAATAAACCTCAACTCTCCCAAATTCCACACAGACAGGAAATGAGAAGTGCTCAGTGCTTAGAGCTGCCTGCTAAGAATTAGGAGCCTTAATGCAATTTCATGATTAATTCCCTGTGATCTTCAGACAGACGTTCAGGGTCGACTCCACCAGTGTATCTGCAGGTTATGATGCTAAGCAAGACAACACCTGACTTTCAAGCATCTGAGCTCGGAGGCAGAATCCACAGTCCAAGGTCCATCCCCAAAGTGCCCTATAAAAACCACGGGCAAGGTGCGATGGCTTAGAATGGAATTTCCAACAGCCAGCATGTAGCTCAGATATATAATTGCTAAGGTACAAAGGAAGAAGTGAGCATACAACAAGCATGCTGGGTTTCTTTGCTTTTTGGGGGCTGTAAGGAGACATTTGACTCTGATGAGGAATTATAGCCTGAAACCATCCCCTAGGATTAGAGATACCATCCAGATTTCTCCCAGGACAGATGCAAGTTTGTTCTGCTTGAGCAGACAACAGCTGTGAGCAAGTTATATGACGACTGGCAGTTGTGAATATGCCTAGTGCAGTTCTGACCCCAAACATACAAGCTCTGCTGATGGTGGAGGGGAAGCTCATTCATACTTGCCTGCAAAATACCATGCCAGTATGTCCTCGAGGGGGTCATCGTTTTGAACAAGACTCAAGAAGAGGTCACGCATTCATTTTTAAAAGACAGAAAAACATCCGTCAGTCCATCCAAGGCTCATCTCCACACATCCCAAAGAGTGCAGAAGCACAGAGGCAGGTGGGGGACCCAAATGGCAAACTCCAGGAAGAGGCACCCTGACAGGGCTCCTGTCCCTGGAGAGCATCTGCCCCATGGTCCAGGTGTGAAAGCCATCAAGACAGGACCACCTTTCAGACTGCTTAGGGGTACAGCACACATAATGGGATGCAGGGGAAGAACATTTCAGGATTGCACAAGAGTTAGGGGATGATTAGGGGCAGACAAAGGCAAGGAAAGGGAGGCACGCGGGTGATTTGGGGAGGAAAAGGGACAAAAGCACCAGCCATGTAAGCAGGCTGCTGGTCACTATGCTTGTCCGGCCATGCCCCACACCCAGCCAGCACAGTCCTATCTTCTTACTAAATTTCTTTCTAAGTCTCTTTCTGGGTGAGGGAGTTCCTTCTGTGTGCATGCATGTGTACGGGGGTCTAAGCACCAGCAACTGAAGTGGGACCACAGGTCACAAGGTCCATGTGTCCATGCTGCCAGCTGCATCTCTGTGCGAGGAGGTCTGGAAAGGGGCTCAGCCTCACCTCTGCCAGGCTGCTGGATTCGGCTCTTCCTAACAGCCAACAGTTAGGGCATTCAGCTGAAACAGGCAGATAGATCGTGTACACAAGGTCCCTCTTATTCATCTTAGTCCTCTATCCCCCCAGAAGGCAGGAATGTTCTTTTCTCCACTACCTGGTCAATTAAAGGCATCCCCTTTACCCCTGTAAAAGGTCACGCACTCATCAGCCGATAGCTCGGGAAAACTTTTGGTCCCTGCAGAAACAAAACAGTGCCAAATCACATGGCTCACTTTATCAGATGAATCGTTCGGCAAACCATGACTCTGCTGAAACTCAGTCATTATTATTCTGGCTCTCTATTCAAGTCAAAGAGTTTTATTGATGCGTTGGAATGAATGATCTATGAATGGGTTTAACATACCATACAAGATGCCACTGCCAGTTCATACGACGGATGAGTATGCAGGTAATAGAATCATATGATATGTAGGAGCTTAATTAATAGGAAATTATTTCCCAGCTAGTTTTCACTACCATAAGTGCTCTTGTAGGAGAGGTTTTATAAATAAAAGACATATAACTGCAGGCCTGGAAGACAGGGTTTTTCAAAGAGCAGAAAGCAAACTATCACCAGTGGCAATTCAATTTTTCAGTCGAGGCACATTCCTCATGCAGCATTGAGTTTCTCCCTTAGAAGATGGCATAAAACACATTTCTTCCCCCTAGCCTACAGGAGTAGGAATTAAAGTCTTTACTCCCTTTGAAAATGTAGAGGCCACATTTACTGAACGCTGCATCAAACCTGCTCCATTCGCAAGTGGGATAAATAGCTAGCCCTGCAAATTTTCCCTGGAATTAGATAGAACTTATTAGATAGAAGGACTTCTTTTCCCCACAAGTCATAGAGATTCTGCAACGACGAGGTTGTTTCTATTTTGCTGATAAAGCACAAGAAAAAAACAGGATCTATCCCATTCTCCTGAAGCCATCTATCTCTGGTGAGGATTGAAAACATGAGGATTAAAGACAGAGGGAGAAAATAAATGCATGTTAGCAAAATAGTTAAATTTAGTTATTATGTTTTCCCTTTATTCAGTCGTACTGACTAAGGAAACGCTACTGCCATCCTATCCATTTTCTATGTTAGCTTGCCCTTTAAAAACATAGGGGCAGTAGCAACTCACCTAGTGGATGAGAATTCAGAACACTTGGGATGAAAAAAAATTAAGGAAATTTATTCAGAATAACCTGAATACACTACATAGTCAAACCAAATTCTCCAAAATAAATTCTTAAATCTTGGTAATATTCCTAAAACTCAGTTGGAAAATAAATTCATAGAATCATTAAGGTTGGAAAAGACCTCCAAGATCATCGAGTCCAAACAAGCAGCCACGTATGAACAGGCACTGCAGAGCAATTTGAGGTGAACACAACATTACTTTTGCATAGTGGGCTTAATTATTGATCTACGTTATGAATATTTCTGTGGAGCTGATGGAATTTGGCTCACAGCCACAGATCCACTTTTAGCTTTCACTCTTGGCAGAAAGAACTTTAACTCCTTGCAACAAATCCTGTTTTCGGAAAGCATTATTTTATTTTGGTATAGACCTGCAATTTAGGAAACCAAGCCTTAGAAATTATTTTAAAGCTTTTTTTCTACCTAGATGCATGACCTGGAAAATATACTCTTTAAGAAACCCTGAACAAATTTTAAATATAGAGATCTCCCAATACAAAGCCAACTATTAAGTAATACTCTTTAGCAACATTTTTTTATACTTCTGACACAGCAATACTCAGAGCCACAGCTCTCCATTATTATTTACTTGTATTGGTGCAAGCTAGTCACCACTGTCCAGAGGATGAGATGAACCCAGTGTATTCAGCCACCAGCCACCATGGACCCCGCAAAAGCTCTAACCCCTCGCTGGCATTTCTCAGCCTGTCCGATGGGATGTTACCAACATTACTCTAGCCACAAAAATAAAAAAAGCCCTGCAAACTGTCTCCCAGCCTCCAGCCCGGCCATCAGATGATGAGCTGCAGGCTGACAGACTCCTCACAGCTGGGAGGAAGGCTGGAGCGAGGGGCTGGAGAAGCAGCACTCCAGTGCACCCCAGGCTCAGGAGCTCCGTCACTGCTGGAGGCTGCAGCCCGGCCGGGAGCACCCACCAGCACCATGGAGAACAGGACCTCGTCTTACTTGAGGGCAACCGACTCACTCCTCCTTCTCTTCCGGGACTCCCCAGTGCTGCGTGGCTTGGGAACTGGATTAGGAGGCGGAAAGGCCCCAGGACATAACCTCCTCCAGCTCCTCGCCACCCTCA
Source organism: Fulmarus glacialis (assembly GCF_000690835.1). Taxonomy (NCBI): domain Eukaryota; kingdom Metazoa; phylum Chordata; class Aves; order Procellariiformes; family Procellariidae; genus Fulmarus; species Fulmarus glacialis. The sequence goes on from NW_009212475.1 coordinate 49,630, forward strand.
TCACTTCGCGGGCAGATGGGTGCCAGCAGCCTCAGCAGGGTCACTGCCCAGTCTGTCGACTGAATGCCCAGCAGCACCAAGCACCGCATGTGGATTTACCAGCAGCGCTTAGTCCGCACACCCTTTGGTACAGCCTAACGCCATCAGGATTAGCACCGTCCTTCCAGCCCACCAGCGTGGGGCACGCCACGTGGCAGCTTGCAGATTTGGGCCTCAATTACTTAACTGCTTATGTAACGGCACAAAACCGGGTATTTGGAGAGCAGTGTTATCCTCCTGCAGTTAAATTTAATCTCTGAAAAGATGAAGCTATGTTAATGAACACGGGAAAAAGGATTTCATTTGGTGCTCTGTACGCTAGCTTAAGATAGAATCATAGAATCATTAAGGT
>NW_009212476.1:0-13604 GCF_000690835.1 Fulmarus glacialis
CTTAACGATTCTATGATTCTATGATTCTGGGGATGAGAATGACCTGCAAGTTAGCTACTGTTTTACTGCTGTTTGATAGAACAGGAGCAAGCTTTAATGGAAATCACCACCAGGGCTCTTCCTTCTCAAAAAGCATACCAGTAATGCTGTATGGGAAATAAGATCCAGTGTAGTACCCAGATCTTTTTTTATAAGGCTTTTTTTATAAGGCCTGGGACTCTGTACAAACTCTGAATCTTGCCTTTACTCCTGCTGTGAGAAGCCAGGGTATTTCAGGCGGTACTTGGTTTCTTTGGATGAAGGAAAAATACATGAACATAAATATATACTAGTATGAAACTTGTATTTCGGTAGAATGAACCATACAGGAAAGAACTATAATTAATAGATCATAATAGCATGCCACAAAATGAAATTGTAAGTACAAATATTTAATTATATTACTTTACCTTCATCTCTCTCTTACTATGATTTATCATGCTGTACTTACTATTTCTACTTTCTTTTGTTGTTCTGATCCCCAATAGGTCCACATTTTAAAATATTGCTGCTTTAAGGAATTAAATCTAAGTTGGGCAATAAGGTTTGTTTACAATGTAGTCAATTTTTTTTTACTGCTCTATAAAAAACGGTTTTTGTGTAACACAGAGAGTATGTTATGTTTTCTTACTAAGGTGATCTAAATGTTTGAAATATAGAAAGGATTTAATTCTTCATTTGTAATGTTACTCAGTTCCTATGAATTAATGCTTTTCTGTCACAGACTTTTAACTGAATATTTTTAAAATGCTTAGAGTTCATTATAACAAACTCGGAAGAACAGACTCAAAAAACATATTGCTGCAAAAAATAATACTCAATACCAAACTTTGAATGAGAAAAAAAAATTCTGCATTTTAAAGTAAAGTTGAAAAAAAGATACGAAGAATAGTGCTACCACCTAACTGGGTGGTAGAAATTTGCTGAGAAAGGAAGTGAACTTTATAGCTTCTTTGAATAATCACCTAGAACAGAAGAGATTGAAATCCCTAAAATAAATGAAATCAAATAAATACCTAATTGTCTATACAAGTGGAACAGCTGCAACAATCTAGATTGAGAGATACCCACTACAGAGTGTCTGGTAGCAAGTTAATTAATAGATTCACATAGTCCAGACCTTGAATAAGTGCCCAGTTTAAATTTGCCAATTTAAATTTGCAAGCAGGGTGGCAATTCAAATTTAGGTCTTTTCTTTAAGAAGGAGTTTTCTAATCAATACAAGGAATTCCCAACCTGCTGACAGGTATCTTTTGCAGATTGCAAAGCTATTCAGCTACTGCATCTGGTTCCTCTATATGAGAAATTATTTTTATATTTCCATATGTTACTGTAAGATTGAGTCTCATTCAGAAGATGAGTTACTCAGATTAAGATTTAAATTCCCCTTTTCTATTTTAAAATTTAAACAAATCAGCTGAAGAGTTCTTTTTTTCTACAATCTGTAGACTTCTTTCATTCCTATTATCTTTTCAGCACTCTTTCAAGTTCACAATAATCCAATTATCTTTCTTGAACTGCTCAGTTTTTCATGAAGTCTCAGTTCAATGACAACTCTTCTCACTAGTTGAGGGTCTTTGATAAGACCAGGTATTGTTTTCTTTTGTCATCTTTCAATCTTTCTGACAACCTCTTTACTTTCATGGTTCAGATTGTGAAGTCACGCTCTTACAAATTAGATCTCTAATATTACAGTAGATTTTCTAGTGACAGTACTATGAGTTTCAAAGACTTTCTCACTTGAAATATATCAGAGACAACATAAGTTTGGCTCCAGGTAAATCACAGAATGGTTGACCATTACTAAATGAAAACAAAACAAAACAAAACAAAACAAAAACAAGAAAAAAAAGAAAATGTAAAGATGAAAAAGAAAATCCGGTGTTTAAATTGAGGGTTACTTTATACTCTATACTAGGATTGGTTTTTTTGTCTTTTTCTTTTTCTTTTTCAAACACTTCTTGGTTGTTTACCAAAAAACAGGTCACAGATGAATAAGTTCTGCTAATTAGCTCTCAATGATTTGTTGGAGTAAGTAGATGAACACTTACCAGAAAAGTTAAAAGAGTGTGCCATCTATTTAAGGAGCTAGCATGCCACAGGGTAAAGATAATAGTGTTTAAACAGAATAAGGCACAAGTCCTTTATTGATAGTAATAACCACTTAACCACATTTATGTTTTTCAGAGTTGGTAGTTGGCCAGAAAAATTAGCAGACAATATGCAAATAGTTCTCTGTATTGAGTTTACGCAGCTTTAATCAATGGAATTTAATTAATTTAATTGCTAATGCTGCTCCAGGAGGAATGAATATTCAAGAAGGTATTCTTGAATGTAGTGGCAATGTAATTTAGGCACTTAAGCTAGGTTTATAAACTTGAAGTAGAAATATACTCTCTTAGTCCTTTGTCTTTTGTATGGTTTGTAACACATCCAACTTGCAAACCTTTCAGGAGCAGGAAATATGTTTTACACATCTTTGAAAAATGACATGTAATTTGATGACAATTTTAAAATACCTGAAATATCATTCACTTGATTTCATTTCACCGGATGACAGAGTGGTACAATTACATTTTTTAAAAGAAAATGAAAGTCACCATCAATATCACTGTAATGAGTTTTGCTTGCACTCAGTATGTATTATATCAAATTTAAAAGATGCCTTAATAACCAGAAATTTACCATAGTGCAATAATATTCTAATTGACTGAAATGCTGCACAGTATCTATATACATTTCTATGCCTAAGATCATGCCATGCAATGAAGAAGCAAACTAAACAGTTGCATAAACTTTTAAGTCTCAGAGCTGAGCATGTACAGTTAAAGGGCTTTTTTGATTGGTTTTCTGAGGACCAGTCTGACAGCAAAAATATGCACTGAACTCTTTTGACAAGTTTTCTACTGAAACAAAAACATAATCATGGTGTGCACATTCAGGTTCCTATTTTAGTTCTCAAAGTGAAGAGACAATGTTTTCCACAAATCAATGGAAAAAAATAGTTCCTTTTCAGAGGGCAATTTAGAGTCCAACTTAAATGCTCTAAGCTAAACTACATGCCTCAATCTAGTGGTGTAAATACTCCTTCATGATGCTTTATGAGGTATTTTGAAGGTAGAGGTCACCTGGTTACAAATGTTAAAATTACAGTCCTGTGGAACTTCACATGAACCTATCAGTTCAGAAATATAAAGAATGAATGATGTAGTAAAGATTAACAGAGCATGTCTGCTTACTTATAGATTTCATGAACAAAAAACCTAGTGAAACTGCAGGTCTGCACACTGTTGCAGCTATAACAGTTCAAAACAGGACTCAACATATGTACACAAAGTACAAATATCTTTCCATAACCAGAGACAGAATAAGTATCAAGGCCCTGAGAGCAGCAGTAGACCTTACCAGTCCTGACCAGCCTCATCTGGGAACCTCATCCATACCCATGGGCCCAGGAGTCCCATTTCAGCTCAGCCTGGGGCCATCAGTCCCCTGCTGCAGCAATACCATAGGAGTGCCGATCTCCAGCCAGTCTCCAGATGTCTGCTAGATGGACCCTTTGTCCCTACGCTGTAGGGAGCTTAGCTCCTGCAAGGACTCTCAGCCCTATGCTGATACCTGTCTCCAGCCTGGTCCTGGCCTCATTTCTTTTTGCTCCCTGGATGCACCCTGGCCCTGGTCCATTGTTTGCCGTATTGCCATGGGTATCGATGGACCGTATTACCAGCACCCAGCTCTGCCCCCCATATTCAGCTCCTGTGGGACTGTACCCCATTGAAGAGGGCACAGGCAGTGAAGAGTGACCCTCAGTTTCTTGTTCCTTGTCTTCCAGCCCTTGCTGCTCTCTGACAGTAAAATTACATTTAATTGGATGTACTTCAAGTCAACTCCAAAATTTGTCTGTATTTACAGGGAAATAAATCCTTCAGGAATGCACATTCAATTTTCACATTAAACTAGGAAATGAAAATGACTACTTTCTGTTACTTCATATGGGTTACTTAGTGTAGAATCATAAAATAATTCAGGTTGGAGGGACCTCAGGAGGGCTGTAGTCCAATCTCCTGCTCAAAACAGGGTCAACTAGGAGATCAGACCTCAGAAGAGAGAATCCACAACCACTCTGGGCAATCTTTTCATTTTGGTTAGGATGTCTGTCTTGGCATTCACCTCAATGGAGACCCTTCTCATAGGCTTATTATAGGTATTTGAAGAATGCTCTGACACCTCCCTGCCTCCAGCCATCTCTTCTCCAGGCTGAAGAAGCCCATCTCCCTTAGCCTCTCCTCGCAGGGCAAGTGATCCATGGTGGCCCTTCCCTGAACTTGCTGCAATTTATCAGCATCTTTCTTGTACTGAGGATCCAATATTGGATGCCATATTCCAGATTTAAGAGCTGAGGAAAGGGAAATAATTGCTTCCCTCAATTTACTGACTACACTGCTGTTGATGCAGCCCAGTATGCTATTAGCTACCGTTGCTTCCAGGGTGCACTGTTGGCTCATGTAACAAGTAGTTGAGACTTTTACCTTTATTCTATTACAAGAGCAGAATATTCTATTCCATCAAAGATTGGTGTTTTCCCAAAATAACCCACTAACAAAAAAGATGATTTTAGGCCTAAAGGAATGACATGAAATGAACAAGAGTTCCTGATGCATTCTTTTTCTTTTAAAAGACAGCATAGCATATCTATGAGAGTTTAAAGAAAGAAAAACATTCAAAGGAGTCTGACTGGAATCATAGAAAAGCTATTGGTTTATTTTTCCTGAAGATGACCTTCTCTATGATGTGAAAATCAACACTAGATGTATCTTACGATATTTAATGGAAAGACAAGAAGGGTCTAATGGTATTGCCCTTTAACAAACCTACTGTTTGAAAATCTAGATGTAGCAGCAAAGAATACCAAACAAACAGATTGAATTGTTGCTGCAGAATAACAACCAAATGACTTTGAGTAGCTGTCCAGTCTGTTACATCTAATTAGTTACTTTAGATTGCTCCTGAATATAACGTTTCTCCTGTGTTGAATTTCCTTGTTTCTGAGAAAAAAAAGGAATGAAACCTATTCCTTCTGTATTTTTTAATTTGGGAGTACAATCAATTGATAACCGTCTTTAGGATTCTGTGTAATTTCTGTGGAAAATGCAAAGTAATGTTTATGTTCTCCTACGCTACACTTACTTACTTACACAAATTAAAACTGGAAGGTGAAACACATGTAAATCTTGAATTTTTGTTCTTAAAATGAAGTGAGCGCAATTAGCAATATTAATTACAATAAAAGGAAGTAAACTGCAAAGTCAGTTTGGCTTTCACTTCACATTTTACACCGTGGAAAGAGATCTGGGGATTTGGGTCGATGGCAAGTTGAATATAAGTCAACAGTGTGCCTGGCAGCCAAAAGGGCCAAATGTGTCCTGAGATGCATCAAGCACAGCATAGCTAGCCAGCCAAGGGAGGTGATTGTCCCACTCTACACTACACTGGTGCAGCTCCACCTCGAGTACTGTGTGCAGTTTTGGGTACCTCAATATAAGAAGGACATCATACTGTTAGAGTGTGTCCAGAGGAGGGCGACCAAGATGGTGAAAGGCCTAGAGGGCAAGACTTAAAAGGAGCAGCTGAGGTCACTTGGTTGGTTCAGCTTGGAGAAGAGAAGGCTGAGGGGTGACCTCGCTGCAGTCTACAACTTCCTCAAGGGGGGCGGTGGAGGGGGAGGTGCTGGTCATCTCTCTCTGGAGACCAGCGATAGGACACAAGGAAATGGAATGAAGCTGCATCAAGGGAAGTTCAGATCAGACATTGGGAAAAGATTCCTCACTGAGAGGGTGGTCAGTCACTGGAACAGGATCCCCAGGGAAATTGTCACAGCACCAAGCCTGACAGAGTTCAAGGAGAGTCATATGGTTTAATTTTAGTTAGTCCTGCGAGGAGCAGGGAGTTGGACTCAATGATCCTTATGGGTCTCTTCCAACTTGAGATATTCTATGATTTTATGATTCTTAAATAGTACAGGGAAAAAATACCAACTTATTGAATTTGTCATTTTTTTTTCTGCTTGCAAAAGATCTATGAACAAAACTAATTTATAAAATTTTTAATTAATTTAGTTACGCTCCAAGTCAAAAAAAGAGGCAATGGATCAGATGAACTGTAGTGAAGTCCTAATATTGACCAAGAATGGAGACATACATACTTAGGCCAGATCTGTAGGCCATATCATTAAATCTAGAGCAAAAACAAGCAAATTCTGTGAATAATAAATTTCCTAGCTTCAGACTTTCGAACAAGTGAATAAATTTAGAAATATGCTAAAATCTAGTCTTGCCTTCATTGAAAACAGGCTAAAATCACAAGAAAAATCCACAAGCAAGTATAATGTGAAATGGTCAGATAAATTAGTTGTGGGTAGCAGTATGGAAGAGTCTTTGACTCATCCTAGTGCTCTGATGAAGAAAAGGTGAATACAATTGAAATACTGCTGTGATCTTTTAGCAGTCCCACCAGTTGAAAGTCCCGGGTGCCCTACAGAGTCAATGTGATGTTCATCTGCTTGTAAGACAACACATGTGACCTGAAGGCAGGAACAGCAATAATGCCACAAGTACTTATGTTTTCCACCACGTCACCTCAACTCATGTGACAACAGGGGCCTTTAAAATGATGGAAAATTCTGGAGGACAGGGTGAAAAATGCTAATATTTTTATTTCTGTAGTAGTAAGTCATATATTCTGTCAAAGAAGAAAAAAACCCTCCTCTGTATTACAGTTGTGGCTTATCTGTACACCTACATGTACTAGTCATTTATGCTTACTTTATAGCCAGTAGTGGGAAAAGAAATGGGATGGCACGCTGGAATTGTTTATCTCTGCTCTTTACTATACAGGAAGTCTGCAATGACAATACAAGATATCAACATCAGCACTGTATATTGGAAGTCTTGTGATACATATCTGGACCGCCTAATCCCTCACATGTGATAGGATTTATAAACTGATGTAGCAGTCGTTGAAAATGTTACCTACAAGATAGTGTACTTGGGTTAAAGGAATGAGCTAAGGAAAGATTGCAATAGAAATTAAAATGAAAATAAAAACATCTCCCAAGAAATGAAACCAATCCCAGAAAATAGGGCAGTATCCTTTTTCTTTCATTTGCTTTTATGCCACACTACACCTCTTCCAGTACTGATGCATATCATGACCATCATAAATTCAGGACATGCTGCCTATCATATAAATGAACTTGAATAGAATTCTAAAATATGGAGACAGAAGAAGAGAAAAGAACTCCATCCCTTAGAAGGGAGCAGGGAAAATATAGTCTGAAATACCTCACATGGGAAAGCTAACCTTAGAACCAAAGGGGTTCAGGGGGAGAGGTTGGAAAAAGGAGATCTAAATCTCAGGGGAAATTGAAGAACCCGAGAAAAAAATTAGTGCTATGCGTGTATCAAGATTGCAACTTCTTAAATTAAGTTTCTCTTTTGTAACTATTTCTAATCAGTAATACATATTTAATCTCTGGGATTTTTTTCTTTTTTAATTTATCATTTCAAGTCTGTATAGTAATCGAACTGGATTCAAGTGAATATAACAGGCACACTGTATAATACTTGCATGAAAGACCCAAATCCAAACATGACAAACTTGCTCCTTGGAGCATTTGCAACCCAAAATAATCTTGGGAATCCAAGATATTGTGATGCATTTTCTTCTAAGTAGCAAGAGTCAGTTTTGTGTACTCAGTAAATCTGCTGGCAGGCGTTACGCATTAGAAACACAGACAAGTGTGAGACAATTTACAACTGTAAGACTGTTATAATCTCCTATTGTCATTCTGCATTACACATGTTGCATCAAGATGCAGTTTGATAAATGTTTTAAATTAAGGTAAATGGGCTGTTGTCAAAGGAGCAATGTTTTTTCACACCATCAGTTGTATGTATCTCTCTCATTCATGCCTTGGGTTGCTGTTAGCATTTGTGAGCCATGCAGCAGGCTGGACCAGAGAAAAGGATGAGGGAATAATACAGAGGCACAAAATGATATGTTTTCATCCATACCAATTCCCTGATCTGGCTCCCTACATAGCCTTGTGAGTGCTACAACAAGCAAACAAGAAGGGAGAAAGGAACATGAGGCTAGGGACTAGACTAATTCCATAGCACCTCAAAAGCAATAATGACATTTAATACTAAAATTCAAGTAATATTCTCTCCACTACTTTTTCAATTCCTTTGCCTGCTCTCTAGTTCTGGCTTAATCTCACCAAGTCGTTGGTTACCCCTCTGAAAACTTCTGTAGTCCTGTGCTTATTTGTCTTGGGCCATTGGTCAAAATTGAAATGTGTTGCCCAACAACACCAACGTGAACAAATCCTGTGCTATAAAAGTCTTTGTACCATTTTGCCGTTATAACCTAATCTGTTCTATGAACGTTTAGCTTCTGTTTTCTATTATCATCTTCCAAGAATTACTGCTTTTGATTTCTTTTATCCAATTGACTCCTTGTTTTTGAGCAACTTTTTCTGGGTTTATTAAATATTATTTTATACTGGACTTTAAGAGGTATTCTATGAATAGTAAGTAAATAAATGTATTTAATTGATAAAGAAAGCTTTAGAAAAAGACCCTTTCAAGTGACTGCAGTGTCTTGGAAAAAGTTGAGGTATAAGGAGTCTGTATTTCATTACAACTCAACAATAGGTGAAGTTGGAATGCATTTTAGATGTCACAGTAGCAAAATTGTAGATGGAAGTAGAAAATTCTTCCATATGAAGATGCTTCATGCCCAGGATAACACATTCTTATTGCTTGCAATAAGAGCTCTTGTGAGAAGTAGAGAATTGAGCAATGTTACACTGTAATTAAAGATGACATAGCATGTTGTTATTTTACAACACTACTTGTCTATAAACATCTTATTTTTGTCATCTGCCTACTTACTAATAACTAGTAAACTAGAGAGACAGGGTGCTGAAAGGAGTAAGCGTACAGCACAGGCTTTCATTTCTACATCACCAATTCAGACCCAGACAAAAATGCTCATACTGAGAAGCCAGAGTTTAGTAGCATTTTCTTAGCCTGTGGTTTCAAATAATTTCCCAGATGATGCATATCTTCATCACAAAATCAGCTCTACAACTGCCACTAAGTGCATCAGTGTTGATTATCTCTTTAGAGAGGCTGGGAACTGAATACTGCAAGTGGCAATGATATTTGGTCCTAAAAGAACTAAGAACACTTATTCCTTAGAGACACACCAACAGAACAGTAAGAGAAAAGCAATGTAAATGCTAAATTCAATTAAAAAAAAAAAAAAATCTTTGTGATCCTAATGCTTTAATTTCTTCTTTAATCATACAATAAATATGTAAGGAAGTCTCCTAGTCGTCTAGTTTGTATATGGAAGCAATACGATTGCCTTCTGATATCAGGTCTGTTCACTTCCTCTATACTTACTTCAGATGCTGTTTTATACCAGGGGAACTACAGAATGTAAGATGTAAACAAAAAGCAAAGGAAGTGTAAGAATTCTGCACCAAAACTTGAGCTGATATTTTTATGAACTTTTTAATGCTTCCATTGCCATTATTTTCAGAAAATTCTTTTAAAAAATGTCCTAAATATAATGAACCGATGTTTTTAAAGTATGTAAACTTCTAGGTTTTTAGATCAAAAATTTATCAAGAATTCATTATGATTTTTCCTTAGGATAAACCTCTTCATTTAAAATAAATAGGTTAGCTTTGGAGTTTTAAAGCATTTCTAATGTAAAGCTGCATTTAAAAAAAGAAGTTTTAAATTGTGTCAATATTTTGGGATATCTTTTCCAATTACATCTATAGTGTGGATCTCAGATAAGCAGCTTAGCTAATTAATTTTTAGCTGTAACTTATGGTCCATGCACGCAACTTATGGTCCATGGGAATTTAGTGGCCTACTGCCAACCATTTAATAAAGGAATAGCTTTTTTTTTTCTTTATGTTGTTCAGGTAGAGATTCATCAACAGAAGAGCAGAATTACCAAAGGAGAATTGCTCCTCCAGCCAGAAGACTAATATTTGCTTGTAGATACAATTGCTTTCAATTATTTTACCTTTTTTTTTTTTTCCCCAAATTGTAAGACACTTGACTAACCATCTAGTTCACGGTATTATTATCCGCTCATTCTCAAAGCTGTCTAAATTTACACTGAGGTTTGCTTGAATGGCTTCATTGGCTAATGAACAATTGTCTGCTTGATCAAAAAAGCAAATATCTTCCAAAATAAACTTCTAACAAATTTTATTTGATTTTAAAAGGCAGAGAATTCCAGTGCTGAGTAAGCAATTACTCCTCTCTTCCTGTTAAAATAAAACTGTCATTATAATCATGGCTAAATGGTTATAATGGTATTGTTCTGGATAATATCAGTGACTGACGTAACTGGATGCTTAATTTACAAACTTAAAAAAAGTTCACATATTCCCAAGCATTTTACGTGTCACATAATTTTTATTGAGCTTAGTGGGAGCTACTGAATGTTCAACAGTATGAATAACTTATTATGGATCTAAGTGTCCAAATATGAACTAGAACTTTAACTCACTTGAGAAAAACTGGCAAACTTTGAAAATCTCTTAAGACGACAAAATGGGTCTGTTCTTAGGTTGCAGTCCTGTATTATTGAGATGCATGTTCTCTTCATGAATAAACTTCTCCCCTATAGAGTTTCCTATTGTTGAAGAGTTTTTAAGATTGCATGCTAAGCATACTGAACCTGTTCTTGCAGATCTGTGTATTTTGATATTATTGATACAGAAGTTCTGTCAAAGCTAACACAAATCAAAGTCAAAATTCTATCAAATACCAAATGTGGGTTGAAGGATTCAGCCATGTAGTTCTAGAGGTATAAGTATCGCCTATCAGTCGCTCCATTTTTATGAACTTTATGGATATTTCAAAGTCTGCTGTTGTGTATTACTGCTTCAAAATTTCAATGAGCTGTAACTTAGGAAAATCATGAAGGAAGCAACTGCTTATAAACATGGCACTGCATTTAATTTGATACTTTAATGAGTAGTATATTAGTTCCTACAGAATACTGTTTCAACTATATTGAATTACAATTATCACTACTCGTCTAGACATGAGATCAAAATGTGAATCTTAAATTAGATTGCCTTAAGATTTGCTTTTGTCAGGGTATTGTACTTATCTTAATAATACGACAGTCCAGTAGCTGAAGAATATAAGTTCACAAAGAAAACCTCAGAATCTCTTGGGAAATTTCTTTCAAGACTTGCAATGTATATTAAATTTCTTTTAATGAAAAATGACATTAAAAATATAAGAAAAAATAAAGTAAGGCTGACATATAATTAAGATCTCAAATTAATCACTGTCTTAGTTAAACTTCAATATGAGCCATGTATCAAAATGATAAATTACAGTACAATAGGTTGACAAATATGGCTTATTTAACAACATTATTCTGAAAGAAATAAATTAAACAGAACATTTAAATAGTAAGTGAATTTTTGCCAGGCTAAGGGAGAGGGTTTTTTTTTCCCAATAATTAAATATTTCTTAAGGCAGAAGAAATGGTTTTTCACTTTCAAATAATGACTTTTTTGCAGATGTTAAAACAAATGAATATATTTCCATTCATTTTGCCTGGAACAAAATTATGCATCTTCTGTGGCATTATATGGGTTACAAAAAGGGATTCTACAAATATGCTAGTAGCAAAAAGAGGGACAGGAAAAAATGCAGATACACTGGTGAGTAGAGGAGACAACAATGGACAACATGGAAAAGGCCAAAGAACTCGATCCTTTTTCTGCATCATTCTTCACAAGAAGAAACCTCTTCATGTATCAGTACAGTTGGGAAGGAGAAAAGCAGTCAGTTCTGGGTGTGCAGTAAGTGAGGGATAATGTAGAAAAGTCGAATATAGTCACATTCATACATTCACCCAAGGGTACTGAATGAGCTGGCCCACCATGACTGAAAAGCTGCTGTCTGTAATCCATGAAAAATTATGGTAATCAGTGGTAGTCCCTCATGACTAGACAGACTAGTGATACACTTGTCCTAATGAAAGCAAGAGGGACTACCACAGGCACTGTAAACTAGTAACCCTTCCCTCCCCTCAGTTCCTGGAAGTAGCCTGAAGAGCACACTTTTGTAATCCATTTTCCAACACCTGAAGGATGAAGGTAATTGGGAATAGTCAGCACAGACTTACAAAGGGCAAATTATGCTTGATGAACCCAAATGACATGTAAGGATGTGAAGGGATGTTATAAGTGGCCACTGCCTCCAGCAGCTCTGGGACCTGCAGGTTTCTCTTGAGCAGCCATAGGAGCCCAGCCTGGGGCACCTCGAGACCTGGGGTTGTCTGACTCAGGCCAATGGACCTTGCTGATGCTTTCCCATTTGCAGGTTTAACCAGTTGCACAGCTGAGCATGTATCCCAGAGAAACACAGACACACAATACACCAACACGACTGGCTACAGACTGCCACAAACAAGGTGCTGCCTTCAACAGCACCTACCTACGTGACTCACATAAAACACAAGCACCAGCAGCCAAGTCCCCTCTTCAGCTGGCAGAGGCAGGAGGTCACTCATGCAGGCATGCAGACCCTTTTTTCACACAGACATCACAACACTCACAAAATGATGAAAATGCAGAAGAATAGCACAAAATAATTTGTGATTTGGAAAAAAATACTTTATGTTAAGACTTTAAAAGCCCATATTAAAGAGGAAGAATACTCTGAAGTGTGTGATTTTATTGCAGTACTTAAGAACCTAGCATAAGTACTAACAGATGCTAATATTAAGGGCTCTATAATTTAGCAGATAAAAGCAGAACAAGAGCCAGTGACTGGAAGTTTAAAAATCAGAGTTAAAAAGTCTTACTTCTAAGTAAGGCAGAGTGATCAGTGGAATCAAAGTGATAATTTTCTTAAACCTTGATGTCTTCAAGAGCTGAATTTTTTTCCAAAAGTTATTCTTTAGCCAAATCCAAATTAGTGATTGAAGTATCAAGAAAATGGTGTGAAATGCAATAAAAATTAACAAGATTAAGTCCACAGGCCTGTTTTTCTTTACTCTCTATGGATCTAGACAGGAATGGTGGGAAAAATAAAACATAAAGGTAAAATACTTAAAATTAATAAGCACCAAGACAACCTGGTATTGATTTCATAACGAGTGATTCCCTTCTGTGCTACAGCATTACAAGTACTTCTGGCATTAGAATTAGCATGAGAGTCCTGAGGCAATGATGTATTGTGATACACAGGCTGCACTGGATCAACTGGAATAAAAAAACCTATTTTCCTAGCAGTCAGTTCTGCTAGGAATTTTAACTTTAACAAGTTAAAATAGTTATTTTAAGTAGTGACAATGTTAAGTATTAACTGACAGAGTGTATTTTGGAAATGTTCCTTATGATTTTAAAAAAACATTGGCTAGGAAGATGCCAAGTGGCTATACATGTCTGTATACATGTGTCGTGGTTTAACCTGGCAGGCAGCTAAATACCCCCCAGCCACTCACTC
>NW_009212476.1:13642-13933 GCF_000690835.1 Fulmarus glacialis
AAGGAAAAAAAACTCGTGGGTTGAGATAAAGACAGTTTAGTAGAACAGAAAAGGGAAAATAATAATGATAATGATAGAATATACAAAATGAGTGATGCACAATGCAATTGCTCACCACCCGCGCTGACCGATAACCAGGTAGCGATCGGTACTTCCTGGATCACGCCTACCATTCATATACTGAGCATGACGTCACATGGTATGGAATACCCCATTAGCCAGCTGGGCTGGCTGTCCTGATTATGTTCCCTCCCAGCTAGAACTTGCCACCGTCGTGAGAGACAACAAAAA
>NW_009212477.1:0-582 GCF_000690835.1 Fulmarus glacialis
AGGGAGCGAGGAAACCACCACCTGTGCTCCCAATCCTTCCACCAATCGCCCCAGCGCCCTGAAGTCCCTTTTGATCGCTTCGGGACTTCTCTCTGCAACCTCCTTGCTGCCAGCCTGTATAACCAAGAGCGGGTAGTAATCGGAGGCCCGTACCAGACTAGGCAGTTTTCTAGTAATGATGATGTAGCACTGTCCAACCGCATCTTGAAAACCTCTAGTGATGGGGACTCCACCACATCCCTGGGGAGGTTGTTTCAGTGATTGATTGTTCTCACAATAAAAAAAATCCCTTATATCAAGATGAAACCTCTCCTGGTACCACTTGTACCTGTTGTCCCTTGTCCTCTCCTTATTAAGAGGGCTCTTTGTAGCCATCCTTTAAGTATGGGAATACTGTGATGAGGTCCCCCCTGAGCTGCCTCCAGGGAGAATGACCTAACTCCTTCAGTCTTTCCTCATAGGGCAGGTTCTCCAGCCCTTTGATCACCTTCACAGCCTTCATTTGGACCCTCTCCAGTCTGTCCACGTCTTTTTTGGATTGTGGGGACCGGAACTGGCTACAGCACTTCCATTGTGGCCTGA
>NW_009212477.1:664-5535 GCF_000690835.1 Fulmarus glacialis
CCTGGCTGACGCCTTTTCAGCTTGCTGCCCACCAGGCCCCCCAGGCCCCTTTCAGCTCCCCCACCACACAGATCCCAGCCTGCACTGGGATCTTTGGTTATGTCGTCTCAGGTGCAGGATCCTGCCCTTGTCTTTAATGATGAATTTTGCTTTATTTATATGTTTTACTTAGCATCACTAGTATCTTTGTTGTTATCCAATAAAAGAGAAAGTGCATTACAGTTTTGTATCTGTATGTAATTGGCTTTCCCGGAAATACCAGAACTGAAAAATAACTGCTACTCTGTATGATGACTCTTTACCCTAACAAATACCAAACGTCTTTCCATGAGCGAGGATGTTCAGCAGAATGCACGGTAATCTGATTTTAGACCAATCCTCTTTACATGGTTGTCAGTATCTTAAGGACAGCATCCTTAATCCCCGCTCAGCAGATACGTTCTTTGGTTCTTGAGGAGAGGTCACAGGAATTATCAAAAGCCTGTTTTTCCAGTTCAGGCATTTCTGGATTCTTTTAAAGAACACTGTAAATTGTTGGTTGTTCTCCTTCTTTGCCCACTGACAGGTACAGTAATAGTAAATTTTGGTTCTGTAATTAAAACTCAAAATACACAAAACACAGAATTGTGACAAATGCTTTAGGTATTCACAGTGTTACAGAGAAACATAAAATATTACTCTTAAAATCACATAATTTTTATTTTATCTTTTTATTAATAATATAAAATTCTCAGAAGAATAATTCAGACACAAAAAATCATTATAGCTGTTGCTAACTTTTGCCTTGTGAAAATAAAGTTGAAAGCCAGAACTTAACTAAATACTTTTTCTCTTCTAGATACTAGCTCCAGCTCTATGAGACTTCATCTGTTGTCATTTAATGACTTGTACTGAATTCAGAGTTACTTTTGCTGTTTTTTTTTTTTAGGACCTACAGGACAAGTGCCAGGCTTTTAGCAGTTCATTTAAGTTTATGTGTAGTGGTTGATATACATAAATATTTAAAATCTCTCGGAACTAAAGTTGGTATATGTACTGTCATTGCTAACTGAGGGCAACTAACATACATATTTATTGAGTTTATTTACATATTCGCCCATATATTGCAATGACACTTCTGAGAATACTTTCTGTTGTTGTTGACAGAGTATCTAACAAAGACAAAGTCAGTAACATAGCAAGGACACATAAATAGGACTTTCAAATGTCCACATGGTAGCAAACCTCATACATCGCCCCTTACAATAGCTTAGAATTGGTATTTTGTGATGCGCTCTAAGTTTGAGTAATGGTCTGTCAGACTACTTAAGCCTTGCACATCTGTATTTGAAGACAGACCATTATCTTTTGCATTATCCATATGAAGCCATGCCGAATTTCTCATTTTCAAGTATGAAACAAAGCACTCACTGAAACTAAATCAGAACTTCTTAGGTCACATTTTATTTGTTCTTTTCCCACATTTCCTACTGCTTTATTTAATGGGAAAAACAATGAATATTTTTTGTTAGTTCTGTGACCTTCACGTTTCTGAAGTTTCTTGGGCTCTAGTTGTTTTTGGTTTTTTTTCCTCTCAACTCCATTCTGGTTTTTACAGTTAAGGAATCCACATGACCACATGAAAAGTCAAACCCCATCTGCACACCCTATACAAAGCACACAGCTGCTTATTTGCTCTGCTCTGTGGGAACGTGCAGCCTCAGAATGATTGAATGGTGCCAGCTACAGAATTTGCAGGTTGTTTAGAGCATCCAAAGAAAGTTACCTTTGCAGAAGAAGTTATTGCATTCTTTGATCCTGACACAGGGGGGCGTTATCCTGGACTTCACATCCATAAGTGGAACTCCGCATGCACCTTTGAACTCTAAACACGCCTTTATTAAGGTGATGGTGAAGGGCAGGCTGGTGGATGAGGTGACTGCCTGATGGGAAACTCTGTACATCCTGGGGTTCTTGGGTCTTCTTTTGAATTAAAAGAGTTCACAAATAGGCCCTAGAAATTACCTGCAGTAAATATAAGCCAGAATTATTCTTTGAGATCATTTTAGTATCCTGAATACACTCAAAAGTGGGGTTCTTTCTTGGTGACATGAGTGCCAGCTGCTCCATAAGGGAGGGAAGTCAGGAGATGAGGGGGATACTGTGGCCAGCAGGGCAGGACCTTGCCAGCCAAGGCCTGTCCCACTACCCCCAGCCAGAGAGCAAGGCAGGCAGGGGTGGGAGGGCAGCCCAGAGCCCAGGTCGTCAGGCACGTGTGTGAAGATGAAGCAGGTCTGAGGTCAAGCACACAAGTCAATCCTCAAGTCAGGGTCAGGATCAGGTATGGTGGGGTGAACAAGGACCAGACAAAGCCCAGGGATCGCCAGGCAAGTCCATGGTGACCAGGCAGGTCTGAAGTCAATGTGGAAAGTTGGTGGGTCAGGGTCCAGATCAGCAGGACCCAGACCAGCAGGACCCATGGCAATACATGTGATGATCTGCCACTACAGCCTCCCCTTTTCTTCTCCTGTGACTGGATTTCTCCAGTTTCTCCTCACTAGGTGGGGAGTCATTTTGGTAAATCAAGAGCAAAGAGCCTTGGTTGCTAGATGAAGAAATCCGACATAGCAATGTTTATAAGGGCAAAGTAGTCAGGAAGGCTAAGCCGCTCTTTCCTCTTTGTGGTTATCATATTAAGGTGACAGCTGATGACACTGACAAGGTTCTTCCTAAATAGTTGCCTTCCTCTGTTCAGAGCAGGAGTCAGTCCTTGGGACTTTGTATCAAGAACCGTTTTCACATAGCGGTGGTCTAATTATCGTGAACATGCTAGCAGAAATTCATCTGCTGGCAAACGTGACTGATTTGGAGAATCAGTCCAAAGTCTTAATAAACATAGTCTGGGGATATCCTGATATTAATTTGCATCAGGCTCTAAAAAGAAGTGAGAGATACTTTGCTCGAACCAAGGGATAAGCTGGGCTCCTTATTACATGCCCTTCTAATTCCCTGGGGTGGGGGTGTTGGTCTGTGCATTTTCCTCCATTCCTCCATTCAGTGTGCTCCAGGAGATGGGGAGAATATGAGGTCATGATTCAGATCAACCCTGCCGGACAGGAATATTTCTGGTTTCCTGTTCTGACGTCAGTGAAGAGCCTCTGGACTTTCCCTTTTCTGCCAGAGCTACACTTGCAGGACACTTGAAAGGGAATACACAGCATGGGTCTTGCTTTCCTTGCCCCTCGTTATTTTCTTTCTTGATGAGAAGCTGATCCATCATTATGATCAACATTGTTTCTCCAAGATACTGGTAGAATTTTTTCTAGTTGAGAAAACTGAACTTAAAACAGGAATGAAAGTGTTAGCTTCATACACAGCTCATTCCCACTTTATAAATCTCTTTAAAGAATATAATGAGGTCAGTATTACACAACTGTGTGATTTTTAAATACCTGGAAAAATCAGTTGAAAATGCTCATCTCCTGACCTATTTTTTCTGTTACTGCTTCATATTTCTGACTTAAAGGTCCTTGGGGTTTTTGTTCATTGCATTTAAATTATTAATCTGTTATGTATACGAGAAGCAAAGAAAATAGTATCTGATATCTTTTCTCTGCAGCTCTAGACTATATTACAGAGGCAGAAAGCCATCCTTCATGTAGAGATCACATCTGAAAAGCTTGTTAGTTTTACAATTGTTAATTTTTTTCTTTTTCCAGTTAATACTACTATTTAGGGTACTTGGTTACCCACTACTGAAATTCTTCAAGATACCTTTTCTGAACGAGGGACCCGCAGAGAAGAGGGTTACTGGATGAACAAAACTAATATAAGACATTTATTTTTTAACTGACTTGGAAATTTTGCTACAGCATGAGAAGCTATTCTCTCAAAATTAAAATAACTCGTAGACTTTATACTGCCACAGATACCCAGTGAAATGTAAGCACCTGCGGAACAACCTCATTTTACAAGTCTGTGGGTTTGAGTAATTGCTGAGAAATTCGGGTTAAGGGAAATACTATGTATGTGTATATACGTACAAATTTATTGCCATATCATTGTAAGTTTCTGTCAGTAAACTTTTCTTCTTTTTATCTGACCTTGTTCCTTTTGTGTGGTGCTGTAGGAGTAGTAGCCGTCCTGGCTTTCAGCTGGGCCAAGATCAAGCCCAGGAGAAGGCAAGTGGCTGTTCGGGCAGGGCTTGCTGCCTGAACAACTCTTCCACCTTCCTCTGGAAGAATAGATGGCGGGGTCGAATTTGTTGCTTCTGGGATTGTTTGAAATTATTTTGGGGATCCCAGATGGAAACAAATTTGAGGATTGCTTTTTGTAGCTGGAAATGAATATTGCCTATAAAACAGAGGTATAAAAAGGATAAACGTGGCTTATCAAGTGAATGTATTACGAAAGAGCTAGAGTAATGGAGTTTATCCGGAAAACTGAAAGTAACTTTAAATATTGCTTCTGTGAATGAGCTCTGCAGATCACTTGGGAAGAGCATGATGTGCAGGTATTAAAGCCAAGTATTAATGCACGTAGATAACTAAGCATTTTATCAAGAGGAATTCTTGCTACATATTAGAACCAGTTGTTTTTTTTTTTTGTTCTTGTTCTTACACATAACACCTTTTAATGTCACTTTGTGTATATTTTCAAAAAAATAACCACCAGTATCGGTCACTCGGGGTGCAGGGGCAGGGCGGGCTGGGCGCATGGGGATGAGGGGGAGGCGGAGGCCGGGCCCACGGGGGACACGCTCCACAGACGGGAGGAGGGATGGAGGCACGGGCGGGGATGCAGAGAGACGCTTTCAGAGTTTCGGAGATGGGAAGGCTGAAGAGGGAGGAAAGAAGCAGCTGGCGGAGGAGAGCGGAGAAAAGGCGTGCGGT
>NW_009212478.1:0-48237 GCF_000690835.1 Fulmarus glacialis
CCCCCCCAACCAATACCCTAGTACCCAGGGTTGTATGCTAACATAAATTTCCCAGGAAAAAGAAATCGCAAGATTTCCAATAGCTATTCTATTTTCTCTGACAAATTAAGTCTTTTTGGGATCAAATGGCAAATGAAACATTGAAAATTGGCAAAATAAGTTAAAGCCAGCAATAAATGTATCAGTCACCTTCAGAAAAGGTCACATTTCTTTTGATCATTCTTTGGTATGCTGTAATGATAGAAGCATACCAGTACTTTCCATGTATTCCTCTTCATGTTTTCTCTTTCCATATGAACTTACAAAGATACCCTCCATGCATTCTTATTTTGCTATCAGAGTACAGTAATGCTTTTTTTTTGTCAGCAATGAAGGTGAAAGATAGTCATGCAACTGTACTACTTGGAAGATAGTTCCTTGCTTTTACCCTTGGCAATCTTTAAAATAATTTGTTAATTGTTAGGGTTGCTTCTTATAACTTACCCCTTAGATTCCTTTTTTTTTTTTTTTGACATTAAGTTTTATAACTTGCATTCCTTGTACATCTCAAGCTTCCATGTCAATGGAAGTCAATGGGAGATTGAGGCCTGTACAGAATGCAGAATTAAATTAATCGTCCAGTAATTACTTTTAATCCATAGCAATTCTTCAGAGTTCTTTACCACAAAGGTAATGTACAGACTATGCATTTCACCAGCAGAACTTACTTTTGCAAAACACTCATCTAAAACAGTCACTTGTATTTTCTTCATTTTAGTTATGGTAGCATTTGCTGAATTGGGTGAAACTTTACAAAATTTTACAGTTGGAGGGTTAAAAATCATGAAAGTGAAAGATATCACTACAACATTGCAAACATTTTTGTACAGATTTCCAAAGCTAAAATTGTACTTCATCCTCAGCGTAACATTTTCTTCCTGGTGAGAATGCATGTATTTTGCTAATCATAGTCGTCACTGCATACTACTTCACTGCTGAATGACGGGGTAAAGGATCTTTCATTCCTAAAATAGCTATGATTTTATAAGTGTGCTCATCAGCTAGTTTAGACAGTGTAATTTAACTGAAGTCAATCACTGAAAAAGTATTAAGAAACAAATTTGGAAAAGCAGTGTGTAGCAACAATGCAGTAAACTATCTCACAGTCTTCTGCCTTAACAAGATTTGTTGCTTTTGCAATATGTAACTTGCTCATTTTTCTGGACAGGAATTTTTAGAAGCCTCTACAAATAACTCACAGTATCAATAGTAATCAACACAGCAGGAGTCACCATCTTTAACATTTCTTTTTTTTTTCTGAATGATATTGATGTTTACCTAGAAGTTTAAAGGAGAATCTTGTAATTTCTGGGAAAAAAGTAGTTTCTTTTTCAGTATGTTTTCCAGATACCCACCCCTTACTCTCTGACACTCTGGGTGACCTTAGGCATTTCAATTGACCTCTGTAAACCTCAGTCAGCTCAGCTAGAAGACAGAGTCCTTTTGAAAAGCAGATGTTGCATCAGTGCTGAGTTTTCTTGGACAAATGCATTTAAAATTAAAAGAAAGCTGCAACGGTTCAATGACCTTTCAGTACACTTAATGTCAAGGGCCTTTCTTTTGGAGACTAAGTGTCTATCTGGAATTGCTAATGCAATTTAAAAAAGGAAAAAGAAAAAAATCAAATTGTCACAGCTCACATACAAATGCAGAGGTAGGGATTGCATTTTCATTCATACCATATGCTTTGGCTGTATTGCACCTTTTCTCTTGGTCTATTTCGACATAATTCATTTGTAATATTGTAACATCTTATATTCGTGCAGCTTTTCATTTTAAGTTCTATATTTATGCTGGATCTTTCATGCTGAAACATCTCAAAACACATCCAAACTTAAACTCATACGCAGACAACACACACTAGACCAAAATCTGTAACAACATGATGAATACAGTCAAAAACCAAATTGACAGAAAGCTAGGAAACAATGTTGGGTACGTGCAAAAAGAAATACAGTTTTACGTAATGAGGATACAATCTCCATAATATCCCCAGGCCCTGCCATCTGAGCATGGATGTTTGCACTTGTCAGGTTCTGATCCCACATGCTGCGCTGAGCAGCTGTGAACCACAGGCGGAGCAAGCAGAGCAGGGCTTGGTGGCTTGAATGACTGACAACCCCAGGGCTGGGGGGAGCTCTGATAGTGGCTGAAGCAGTCCCTGAAGTGGGCAGGAGTAGGTGTTCATCAGCTCCTCCTTCAATGACTCAGCACGTACACACATACATATTTCAGTATGGTTCCAGTGTAATCTCTTCTGGACTTTAAATCCTTTAAATCACTGCCTGCTCTTCTCATTATTTTATTGCCCTGCTTTTGCTTTTTAAGGCAAGAGAGTACAATGTTCATCAATTATTTTCAAGTCCAGCAAATCAGGATTTTTTTATTCATCTAATATGTGAAATCAGTTACCAAACAGTTATTTTCTAACCAGATTGACACGTCTTCATTTATACAAAACTGCTTTTAGTGCACCTCCCCAGGAAGTATTGTCTTAAGCCAGGTCAAATTCTGCTAACTATTATATCCTCTATTACTCAAGTGCAACTACTTGTAAGGCAAAAATGCAGCACCTTAACACAGTAAAGTCATTCCAAGTTTTTTCTCATCACCAGTGCTCCGATAAGTATGAGGAAAAACATAAAGAAAAAGTAAACACAAGTTTACAAATTCCCACATCCAAACCCAAAACCCCTAAGACTGTATTGCTTCTAAGCCCTTACAAGAGTTCTGTGTGCTGTAGAGCATTACTGTAAATGTGCTGGTATATCAGCTTTAAAGGGGAGAGAGCTGCTAACTGCATAGCTGCCATTTAACAATGCACTGCACCCATAAATTCCAAGAAAAGGTGATAAAGAAGTTGGTTTGGTCCTTGACTGACTTGATCCTCATCCCCCTTGCAACACAGTTTATCAGAAGCAACTGGATGCAGCAGACTGAAGTGGCAGAAATCCTGTGTAGAAAGTATATCTCTGCATATTCAATGAGCTATTGTATAGGGAGGGAGGAAATCTGACAGACCAACAGTGCCTGGCACCTTCCCAGTTGGCCACTGCCCGCTTCCTTAAGGAGGAGGAGAGCACATGCTCCAGCTTTGAAGGCGGCTTCCTTCTCCTCTAGTCCTCCAGGCCTCCCAGTTCATAGCCCAGTCACCTATCAAAGTGAATTAAAAGCAAAGCAATAACAAAAACTGTTATTGTCTTTTTTTACTAATACACATCCATACACTCTCTCTACTGCAAACAGAACAATTTTCTGACTTTCTGGACTGTGTTTAACCACGCAATTCCCTAACGAGACTGAAAAAGAAACCTTGGGAAGGCTTAGGAGGCTATATAATGAGGACAAAAGGTCACCATCCAAGCACACATTAAGAATTTAAAGTTTGGTTCAATCTTTAATATATTAATATATTGCATACTATTTTAATACATAATTATCCTTATAGTATAATACTAGTATATTGAAAAATATGCTGTTGAGAATAACAAAGGAGCATAGTAGAGCCTCAACCGTAGCTCTAAATTTCCTCATGAACAAAGAGACTGTCACTTTCAGTGTTTGATGACCTCCTAGCATATAGTGGGTATTGCCATAAATGAACAACAAAAATAGTAATTATTTATTAATAAAAAAAGATAATAAGTAGGCATTTTAATGTTACAACATTACTATTAAACAAACACAATTACTGTAGTTTTAACGCATACTCTTCATTATCTTCTGTTGGCTTGAATACTATGTGTAAAAATGAAATTGTCTGGCCTTTCTAATAAATAAAATTCAAGTATGTTTATGCTTTGCAGCTTTGCAAAGAGTAGCTGACTTTATCACTTGAAAACATTCTGAACAATTTTGCACCATTCTCCGGAGACTATTAACTGAATTCCCTTAGGTATTCTGGGAGTCTCTGTTCTACATTCAGATACCTGAGTTGATATCTGAAGGTTGTCTAATTGTCCACCCACTCAGACCAAAGTATCTTAACTTACAAAAATATTCTCAGAGATAGTATCAAAAACCTTGTTAAAGTTGAGGTAAATAACCACTTTCCCCGTCACCCACAAATCCCTTTGTTTTACAGAAGGCAATCAGGTTGGTTAAGCATCCAAACACCTTCCCCTTCACATGCCCAGAAATATCTTCCACGAGAACCTGCTCTATGATTTTCCCAGGGTCCAGAGTGAGGTTAGCTGGCCTGTGCTTCCCTGTGTAGACCTCTGGGCCATTTCTGAAGATGGGTACAACATTTGTCTTTCTCCAGTCATCAAGAACCTCCCCCCGTTTTCATGATCTTTCAAAGGTGACAGACAGTGGCTTCTATGGGACATCAGCCAGCTCTCCGAGCAGCTTAGATGCTGCCCATCTGCTGCCATGGCCCTGAATGGGTTGAGTTCCCTCAAGTAATCCCCATCTCAATCTTCATCCACTGCTGGCAGCTTTTTTTGAACCCTGCCTCTAAACAGGTCCTAAAGGCTTGGGAGACCTTGTCAGTAAAGACTGAGGAAAAGAACGCAATGATTGAATGCAAATCCAGGCCTGCATTGGGAGTGCTGTCACACCAGCAATACAATTACCACAGTGCAAGAGTGGGCCTTAAGCTTAACATATTTGTCATGCACAAAACATATTTTTATGCTATCTGTGTCTCACAACCTTATTTCCTCACACCAGAGGGATCAATCAATTTCATAAGCAATGTCTTCCAGGCTGTTTTTGAGATTAAATGGTAGGATAGCATTCCCAACACCTTAATCCTCACATGCTCATACACGTTCAGCTGCAACAATTTTGACATGCAGGTCATAAGGTTGATTTGAGAATAACCAAAGTGGTTCATAAGGTTAATTTGATAACATCCAAACCTGTAATCTGCAATCAGCTGAAGTAAGGACCTCCGGCTGCACAGGTGGTACTAAGATACCCATGCTACCTACAACAGCTGGGGAACAAAAAATCAACAACATTGTTGTAGTACATTTGCAATGTGTACACAAACCCTTTGAAACAAGGCACATAAACACCTCCTGTGAGAAACAAAAGCAGTCAAAAATGAAAATACAACAGTCTGCTGTGATCTACATTATTTGAAGTCTCATATGCCATCATGCCTATGATTTTGCATTAATCTCATTTCCCACGATAGGTTTATAATCCGTGACTAATGAATTCTCAGACATGAATATTGATCTGAGAAATCATGATCACCAGATATTTTTGATTTGGAATTATATTGACCGTACTGTAGTTTTATCCCTCATAATTGCAGTCTGTCAAAACCAAGGTACCTATGCATTTCTGCAGTGCAAACAATGTTAGTGAGTAACTGCCTCTATCTTCTGTTAGGACTGCAGAGTAAATCTGGACAGCTGATTACCCTAAACAATTCTTACAACACAGAAGCCTACACTCTTCTTTCAGACAGACACACAGAAATAACTGAGAGGGCCTAATTAGGACACTGATGATTGAATACACAGGCACAGCAGTAGTGAATTATTGTTTCTCTGTATTTAGAATAAATTGCAGCTTTCATGGATTCCAAAAGCTAACTGGTCTCTAATTCTTCCCAACCTAGAAGTGTCACTTACCCCTCTGCAGTAGCAGGGTTTAATGTTCCCACTCCTCTTACCAACCTAGATAATATTTTTTCTTCAATAGTTTCTGTATTTCCTACCGACAAATCCCATACTCAAGCTGTTCCCAGAAGAGCTCTACATGTTCCCACTTTCTCCCCAGAATCCTACTATATTTGCTCGTTAATAATTTCTTCTGTAGACTCCCTGTAACACATTGTTTGCGTACTCTTCATTATGTTCTACCGGGCTGCTTGCCCCATTTTCTGTGTCTAATTCTGATGTTGCCATGGTACCATAGTAAGAGGCAGAAGTAAAGACTCTACAACAGTAGATCACCTTTTACTGCACCACCCTTTTACTAAAAAGGAAACAGTCCACCTCAATAGTGACGATTGCTCCTACTAAGCTTATTTAAAATGCTTATTTTATGTTTGTAGACCTAACTCCTTTAAGCCAACGGGAATTTTGCACACTGAGAACTACAGATTTTTCTTTTTGCTTCTTTATTACTTAAGTATTAACTAAACCCCAAAAAAAACATGCTAAAATATTTGCCCATTCATGCTTTCAACTTTTTTCTTATTTGAAGACTTCCATTGACTGAGACATTTCCTAACAAGCTAAGAGTGATTTCACAAAGAAATAACAAACTTTGCTACATATCATTCCTTTTTCCTAGAAGGGAAAACAAAAACAAAACAAAACCCACACAGGACAAAACAAAAAAGCCACCACCACCAAACAGATTTGAACTTCAGATAACTAATGGGTGGTTATGGGAAATACTGAATCCTAATCACCACACTCTTGTTTCTTGCTAGACTCTCATCAAGACTAGAACAAACCTATCATCTATTTTGAGCTTAGATGAGACCAGATTTTTAAAGGCATAAGGATTTTTGCAAGATACTGGCAAATATCTTGGGAGATCAGCTGGTATTTCAAAACTTCCATAAGATAAGGTTAAAAGTCTGGGCTGAGCACTGCTATCACAGAATCTTTCTGTAAAGAAATGCCTTTCAATCTGAAATAGGGAATAAACCATCCAACCAAATGATGTTTGAATAAAGCAGAAAGTCCAATTCCATGTATGCTCTTAGTATTAAAGAAGTTATACAAAGAGATAGTTAATGAATTATTTTAGTCTTTTACATGCTCCACAAAGAATCGGCAGATTTTTTAAGACAGCACACGTAAGCATACATACATAGAGGCACATCCAAATACACCCTGCAGGATGTAGCAACCACGCAAGTCAAGTAGCTTCCAGGAAGAAGAGTTGGATTTCTTCAATGAGATTAAAGTCTGGGGACCATGTGGCATTCACCCATATACACAGAACTTTTTTTCCACTGCTATCTGTTGAAATGTGAGTCTCACTACTACTAGGAATGAGTGGTAATTGTTCCAGCAGTGAAAAAGAGAAGCGTCTCTCTCAATCTTACACAGCTGTGGTGAAACTGCTTCCAAGTCACTTTTCCACTAGCCAAGCAGCAACTACAAATCTGCTAGTTTCATTACTAAAAGCAGCATGCTGAAAGCAAAAGAACAGATAAGCTTGGGAGAGTCTTTGAAATTATTCATAGACTTTCTTCTGACAGTTTCTGTAGAACTTTTAACATTAAACAGCTTGCAAACTGAGATCATCAACAGCGCATCAGCTTGTATCAACTATAATCCTTCTGCAGGTTTCAAGTTATATGCAGTGGGCATTAGCGTAGCTCAAAGTGTTTAAAGAAAAGACTGCAGGAAGCTGGAAAATGCAGATATTTCAAGCGCAATTCAGGATTTAACTGTTGCTTATGGTAATTTTGTTGTGCAATATACATGTTTAATTCTTGGAGGGAATCATTTGTATTATTTTCTCATTATAAAACTCAATTTTGTATCCATTGGAAAAAAAAAAGAATGGCTAAATTTTAACCTATTATTTTGTTAGCAATGGGACAGTACATGATTGACAATGCAATTACCAGTGCCAAGTTTTTGATATGCCAAGCAATACTTAAAATAGAACTTCAATATTTTTCATGTACAGAGCTGTGGGTTTTATAACTACCTATTTTTCTGCAACTCAAAAGATCTTTAGAGGTTCAAGAAAAAATCCTTTAAACTTGATATTTGTGAAGAAAGGCATGCATATAAGAGACATTCTACCATATCATTGAAAGGTTTGTGAAATTAACGTTTCCATTACGTGCAGAGTACATTCATACTTCTGTAAATCTTCATGAACTAAAAGAACATTTTTTATTTGAAAAATATTAAAAATATCCCTTTTGTAATGATACTGAAAGATATTTTAGGCCTAAACTTACATATCTACTTTAGGTCAAGTTAGTATGTGGGCATGTAATGTCAACTTATTTCTTCCCCTTTACTACCATTTTTCTCCTTTAAGCTTGCCAGGTACATTCTGACAGTTGGGAAACCACTGAGATTTACCAGATTCAATCTCCTGTATGGAGGTTCATCTATTAATGCCAAAAAGAAGAATATACCATAATTAGGCCATAAAAAAAGAAATCTTAATTTCACTTTTAGACTCAAATCTTCAGTTTCACTATTCTATTAATAGGTTGTATTTCTGTTCACCTGTCTGTCTTTACTGTGGGCTACACAGAACATGGTCTTTCCCTTCTTTTTTGTTTAAAAATATTATTCTAGAATATCATAAGCACTGCAAAGGCAACAGCATTTATAGTGCAGCCTTTATTTGGGGATTTTTACACTCATTGAAATGTTGGCTAAAACATCCATTGATTTCAGCCAGATGTAGATTGAGCTTTGTTGATATGAAATGGCAGACGACTTCTTCAGACAACCCACATGACCATTTGCAGTTTTTACTTGAAGTCATCCCCTTTTAATTTGACTAAAAAGTAAACTAATTATCATGGCTAATCATCTCCTACACTTACAGACAAAAAGTACACAGCTTTATCACTGATCTAGCAGAGCGCTTAGGCAACGTGTAGTGTATGACATTATGTAAATGAATAATCTTCCTGAAGTCCTTAGTAGCATCTTTCAAGGTATATACGTTCTGGTGCACAGAGGTCCAGACTAGGATCAAAAACTCCTATATTCACATCAGTCTAAAGCTAAACGGCTGGAGAGAATTTACACGTGGACAAAGATTAAAGCTGTGGGAGTCTCATTGTCCTTGTAGGATTCCTCCTTACAGCCCAGTCTGCAGCGTTTCATCAAATCCTCCACATAGTGAGGCATCTACCACTTCCCTTACAGGACTATTCAGACTAATGTATCTTATTGCTGAGAATTTTTACTTAAAGTACTTACAATAAAAAAGAAATTCAGAGCACGGGTTTTCTGGGGTTGTCTCATTAAATCGGTTTGTTAATATATTATTTGAAAGTCACAGGCATGACTGAGGAATTTCTTAGTATCTCTCACACTAGTTAATTACCTTCATAAACCTCATCTATAGGTACTGCAAGTTGTTCTTTGCATTTTACACTTACATGAAGGACATAGTAGTTGTTCTTTTACTCAGAATTAGGAAAAAGACAGTCTGGTGTGTTGGTGTTCTGGTTTGCACCATGCTTCTGTTCGGACTGATGATTTGTTATGATATTTTCCTCATTCTCCTAAAGCTTCTCCTATTATTACAAATCTCTTCTTTTTACTTTCTGCACTTTCTCCCCTCTTAGTTTTTACTGGTTTTCATCACAGTTGCTGACAGAAGTTCTCCATTTCATTGTGGAGGGCAGTAAGATTCCTCACTCTTCTAATCTGTTCCAGTAGAAGGGATCAAAACTGCAAACCCTGCTGAGAAACTGTCATCTATCGGCTTGAGCTTTGCTACTTATGACCACAGGATTTGAGAACCGTCACTTTGACAATTGCAAAAGACTATCTCAGTTTATTATCTTAGGCCAAGATACATGGCAACTTTTAAGACTAATATCAGTGCTGTTTAGCCTGTAAGAGTAAGCCCAGAATTTCCCTGTATTTTCTGAGGACGCAAGGAAAGGAGCACAATAGTATCTTCAGAAGTCAGTACAGCCAAAGAGGAGCTGCAAGCATACTAACAACATTCCTCGGCAGGTATGCAAGCAGAGAAGAGAGTACAGTCTTACACCTGTTCAGTGAAGGAAGAAAGTGAATTGAAGTTTTTTACATGCTACCAGGATTTTCCAGAAGCAGCACACCATCCAGAAGTGGATTTCTAAAATGAAAGTGCTTTCCAATTTTTGGAGTGTTTGACTTTACCTACAATCCCATCTCCATCTGCCTTTAGACTGGCCTCAGCCAGCTGCTGTTCACATGGGTGCAGATCTCATCTAGGCAGGGGATATTTGGGATACAGTTATTTGGATTTGAAGCAAGTGGGATATACAGTTGATGACTATCTGTGCATTGCTGGCATTTAAGAGGAGAAGCCTATATCCAGCAAGGCACTTAAATTTGTGCTCAACTTCAACTTCAGTAAACTACTCACATTTTCAAGATTAAGCAAGCGCTTCACTGGATTGAGACCACAATATCCTACAATATAATGAAGTAGAGGTAAGTAGCCTATCTTACAGTGATGTAAATCTAAAATAACTCCAGCTAAATCCAAAGGTTTCTCCAGATTTACACTGACATGAAAACAAGTACTGACCTATTGTATTCACAATCCCCACAGCTACTATACTCAGTTCTTTATACTGCAAGTTCATTCTTTGCTTTCTCAACAGAAACATCTATATAGTTATTCCACACATGAGTTATATTGGCTGAGAAAATCAACTAACTTGGGATTCAGCAAGCCTAAGAATTATGCAAAGGCTGTTTTAATCAGCTTAATATTTAAAAGAAACTATTTTGTTCTTTAAAAAGTGCATCTACCACAAGTGCAATAAAGTTCTTTGTATACAAGCAAATTAGCAATATTTTTTCTGTGCAACTGAAGGGCTGTGGACATTGGAAATTAAAAACAGTCATTCCATGAGGAAAGAAAAGCTGCATAACAATAAAAATACAGTTTTAAAGCAAACATGTGAATTTCTCTTTCGCGTGTGTGAATTAGATGAGAGAAAGAAGGAAAAGAAGAGTAAACAAAGAATTTCTAAAACAAGCCAGAGACATTAGACCCAGTACAAAAATGGGCCACACCCACCCGTGCTGCCAGCTGTAGTTTTACTGCAGTTAGTGGAGCCACATCAATATACTTGAACTGAGTATAATATTGCCTAAATATATTCAAATTCTAAACAATATTGCCTTAAAGTTTTTTCTTTTTCATTGTTAATATTCATATGTGTAGCATACCTTGCTGCTGCCTTTGGATGTAGATGGATAGGTTATGGGAAATATTTGCTATTGTATCAAGGGCTTACTCCCTCCGTAACCCCATTAACTGTAAGTGTTTGGAGGAACACACCTTTAATTAACATTGTAAATAATTGCCAACTACATTTTTGTTCTAGGATGCAGAGAAAAGTTGATTTGAAACTAATTCCAGTCCAGGAATTTTTTTTTTCTGCAGTTCAGAGATACAGGTGGAAGAATGGTCCTCACTCAGAAATAAATGGTAACCTCTTTATAAATAATTTTCCAGGTCATTTCACTGAGTGTTTTTGCAGGTATTTCATTTCATCCCTTGACAACTGACCCAAAACTTTGAGCTGGGTTACTTGGGAGATAGGCATTGTCATTGGTGTCCTTGGGGTTAAACAAAAAAAAAAAAAGGTGTTATTTTTCTAGCCTGTAATTCTTCCCTATATACCAGTGAAGACTCCCTCCCAGCTCTCACCCTTTTTCTTTACAATGGCATTTTGGCCTTATTACTTATTAGGATCAGAAGCAAAACATCCATATCCTTATAAATTAGAAAATGTTTAATAAAAAAGAGCTTGAACAAATTTTTACTATAATGAAAGGATTAAGGTGCATGATAGCATTAATATTTAGGAAAAATTAAACAAAATTGCTTTTCATCTGCTGCAAACTATGTTAAATATTTAATATGCCACATTATAGGGGCACCATTTCAACAAAGGGTACGACAACCTTTGTATTACAAACCTTCATTTCAGTGGTTCAAACTTAGTTGGAAAATTTCTGAAAGCTAAATCTAACATTATGTGCAGGTTTTCTAGGCAGTTAGAGCTGAGGCAATCTTCCAAACCTGTGCAGAAGGTCTATAGCAGAAAGTCATGCAAACAGCGGGACTAAAGCGGCTGTCTCTTGCGGGTTCTGCTGACCCAGCACATGGTTTATTTAGAAGGAAGGGCCAAATTTAATTGTTCTGTAGCTTATGGGAAGCCTTTTTGTTGCTTTGTCTGGAATGTCTGGGTGAATTTTTAGACAGCTTTAAAACACACACAAAGAAAAGCAGCCATGCAAGTATTCTGAGGTGATAGAAAGGTGATTTTTTTTTCCAGTAATCTAGCAGCAGATAACCTCTATACAAATATTGTGAGAGGCAAATTCTAGCTCTCAGATTAGAATAAGTGAATATAAATATTCCTTCATAACTAAAAAGATGTACTAAATCCTGCTAAGACCAGTAATATGCTTCTGAAACAAAGGTAAACAATTTTCTGCACTCTGAAAGCCTCGAAACTTTCAAGCTTTCTCTAGGAGTTTAAAAAATAAATCTCTGCAAAAAAATTAAACCCAAGTTGGACCTGCTTACAGCCAGGCTATGTATTCGATGAAATTTTAAAGTAATAATGTAACAGTATAATGCAGCAAATTTGGTAGTAGATTTTTGTTGCTTTTAGATCACTGAATGAGAAGCAAACAATGAAGAAATTCTAAGTTTGCTCCAAAGCTGATCCTTACAATGACCTTGGCGGGGGGAAGGGTTGGGAAACAAAAAAACCCACACTATTATCCTTTGCCTTTATCTCTCCTCCTGTAAAATGCAATAATAAACACTAGTTAAGCATTATATTTCCATCTTGGGATGGAACTTGGAAGCAGAAGACAATGAAACATTATAACTACCTAGGTTGAGCTGGCTGAATTCCTAAGGTCAGCCTTCTTGCACTCTATGCCCCACAAAACCCCAAGCAGAATTACCCTAGCTCTTCAAAACCTGCCAAGGTACCTCATTAGTTACTTTTACAGCCCTTCTTCCACCTCAGTTGACTTTCATTTTATCCACCCAAGGCAATTGTTTTCATCTGTATACATGTCCTAGACAGCTATTAGCTATTTGACTGGGGAGCACTTTCAGAGGTTCAGCCCTGTTGGGCAGTCCAAGTGTGGTACCATCATTTGAAGCAGCAGTCATTTTTTTTTCCTTCCTTTATTTCTTATAGAAGTTTTCTTCACTGAATAAAAATAGTTTCCTTCTTTGCAATTAAAAACTTCACAATTAGCTTATTATTATTGTGCAACTGAATACATGACTTCAACTTCCGAGTACAGCTGAATTTTCGTGTCTGTAATATACTGCACTTGTTTTCAACGCACTGTTTTCTGAAGTTCATATCTCATATTCAAGGAAATGCAACATGAAACAGGAGGAGGAGAGTAGAAGTCAAACAACGTCAAAGATGCAGCAGTCATCATTATTTTCCAGATTTTCTGATGCTGGCCTACCTAGCCACATTTAGATATGCCATAAAAATTTAAGAGACGTTTATATTTCACCATTTTCCAGTTTTATATGTTGCAAAAAAAATGACTAATTGACTATCATTTGAAAAACACAGCTGTTTAGTTTGAAACAAAGACGGAAAATATCCAGCACAGCCTTGCAGAAAGTGGAGGTAAAAAATGAAAAATGAGTACTGTTCAATAACTTGAGGTTTGAGTCTCATTTACCACTAGTAGAATAACAAGATACTATATTTTAATAAAATTGACCTAAAGGGTTTTTTTAAACTTTTTAAGCTTGACTTCAACAACTGTATTTTGTTACTAAGTGCCAGAAGGTTTTGTGACATTTTAAATTGTTTATAACATTGTTGGTGGGGGTTTTAGGAATTTTTTTTGTTTGTTTGCAGTTGTTTGTTGTTGTTTTGGTTTTTTTTAACATGCAAAACAAAAATGCTTGGATACCAACATAAGGGAGTACAGAAGTGCATTTTGAAAGTAAAACTCAAAATATCAAATAACCGTACTTAAAGGTGAATATTAAAAAAGATATTCCAATAAATAGCTTTTATTGAGGCATTAGTGACCATTAACTACTTATGCATGTGGCTCATGCTGTCAGATAGAATGTATTAGTGATACTTGTAAGTGTTGTCTGTGAAAATATACACCACTTGTGCATCTGCTATAAAGTATCTCAGCTTCACTTACCAGAAGGTTTTCTAAACCTTAATCCACATTTTTGGTGGCTTCAAGAGAAATAGCTTTTATTAATTACATGTTAAATTAAAGCTATAAACAGCCTTTATGTTATCCTAAGATTCTGTCAGTGGATATATATCTTTATTTCATCGCACTTTACTTTCAAAGAACTAAAACCTTAAATAGAAACTCTAATAACAAGTTTGTTTGAACCTAAAATGGTGTAACAACTTTTGAAACAAAAAAATAAAAACCTTCAGTTTCAACTTCAATATTAAGGTATTGAAATGCTAGGTTGTGCTGATAACATCTATTTGGAGGGCAGAACCTTCACAAGCGTGAAACCCCTTCTTCAAGAAGGGAAAGCCAAAACTAAAACCAAAAATACAACAGAAGAGTAAGTCTTTTGAAACACATCCATGCAATTTGCACTGCCATCACTCTGCTTCCCACATGTACACGCTGCTTTGAGTGTCTTGATGGTTTGGTACAGAATGGCTTTCCTTACCTGCAGAATTTCAGGGGAAACCACACAGTGGCAGTACTGTGAATGTAAATGTTATGCTCTGTTGTGCAGCAAGGTAAGAGTCTTAAGAACTAAAATACAGTTTCCCATGCTTGGTTATGGTTGAGTTCACTGTTACTTTAGATAGAGGACATCCTGGTTTTTATTGCTCTAAGAGTGGAAGAAAAACATGCAGTCAACATGTAACGTATTTCCTTCTGTAATTTTAGTATCCAGAGGCCTCAGACACAGCGAGTCATACATCTCACTCCGGGCTACTATTTTCTCTCCATTTTTATCCACTCTTTCATTTCCTCTATTCAGATATGTTTTTGAAGCCCAGCCTTTCAGCATAAACTTGGAATTCTTTGCCAAAATAAAAGGAAAACAAACTGAAGGAGCAGCCCCCACACAAGCATATATGCACGCACACACACCCCAGACATTTATGATTCATCTAGGTTATTAGTTTCTGTACTTTCATAGCACACAGATACAAGTTGATGAGTATTAGAAGTGACAAATCCAGAATGCTCTGTTCATTTTCACTGTACTGTGAGATTCTTGTCAAAGAATACAGCCACACAGACCACAGATGCCAGCTTCTGATGTACGGGTATCTCACACCAGGGCCGGGGGAGGGGGAAATACTTTAGAGTAAGTCTGAAAGGAGAACTCTCAGTAGATCCCACAGTTACCGAAATAGAAAAGCACGACTCTGACTCCTACATGCTGCTTTAAGACATCTTGAATATTGACATGCACGCTACCCTTTGCGCCTGGCTTCTTTACCAGCAGACCTGCAGTTTAGTGTTCCCTTTCAGACTGATGTACAAACATCCAGATCCGTACTTATTCATAGAGATAATGGCAGGAAAGCAGAGTTACATCTGTTAAATACTTTCAAAAGAAAAGCTACTCATGTTTTCTTCTGTGTAACTGATGCCTCATACTTTTTCTCCCCTTGTTTCTGTGCTCCGAGTAAGACACTTAGTTTGCAACTGCACAACAGTGGAAATTTCCTCCAGGTGATCATTCTCAGTACATGACTAAAGGCCAAGACTGCATGTAATTTACTGGTTTTAAAGCCTATGTGCTTTTCAGACATAAATGTAACAGTTAACATAACCACATATGCTCAAGCAGTGTGACATACAGCACTACAACACAAGGCTTTTTTTTTTTTTTTTTTAAAAAACTTACGTAGAAAACTATATTCATATCTATGACTCCCACCTAAATCAACTCCCCCTTCATTTCACCAGGTCAACAAACAACATTTCCCCTTTTTTCCTCCTTTTAAAACAAGTATCCAACTATTGCCTGCAGGGATTAACACCCAGTCAATCTGAATATGTTTCCTTCCCTGCTTACCTTGACTTACTTTGCTTTTAGTTACAGAACCTGCTCCTGAGGGTAAAGCCTTTCTGACTGCACCTGCAGCCACACTTTTCCCCTTGCTGAGTCATTCCTCAAGTTCACATAGCCCAATTGAGCCAAACACTTTCTGAGCAGGATTTGCACCACAATCCCTTCCACCAGCACCCCCAGGACAGTGACAGTCCCTCAGGAGAACCCAGGGAATTATGTTTAATAAAAAGTTACACATAAACATACATATGCTGCATGACTCCCCTTCATTGACTGAATGACATTTAAAAGACAACCATAAGAGCATTAAACTATCCAGTAAAGTAGCAGATGGGGAAAAATTCTTTTCCTTATCAAAGCTAAATTATTATACCATTGCTGGTCTCAAAGCTATGAGGTACTGGTGCTTTTTAACTACACTGAGAAAAATGTTAGGAGAGGATTTTATCAAATATTAAAAGGCACGGTAAATTATTTTAACTTGGATATTCCTCAATTTCTTTCTATGGTGAATCTATCCTTTTAAGTTGAATCTCTTTTTATCTTGAGCTGCAATGGCCTTTCCCTTTTGCTGAAGGGTATCACACATTTCCAATGAACTATTTTGTAAAATTCTTCAGAGAATGAATACAATATTTTTCACAACAGCACCTGGAAAAGGCTGAACAATGGTAAAGTCTTCAAACAAAAAGCTAACACAAACACAATTTTCTTCCTCAATCTCAACAGCAATTCCCAATTTTGGAAGTTAATAATTTTGCCATTTGAAATCATTTCACTGCGAGTCCAGCTACCCAGTGCAATTCCCTAATAAATTTACAACTAATCCCTAATAAAAATCGAATTCTTGCGCTGCTGATAGGACAGTTCCTTTCATTACTGTGTTTCTCATGACACAGCTCCCTCACCCACACTGTTTGTGGGCAGATGGCACCCGAGCGACACCCCAACTTGCTCACACACCTGCAGGCACCTGTGAAGGGACAGGGCACGCCAGCGAGTCCTGGGCCCTCTCGTCGCCATTATCTTCTCTCCGGGCTTGGAAGCGTTGAGGAGGGTGGCTGTGCAAAAGCACAGAAGGGAAAAAATGAGGGAATAAAGTGGCAAAATTTTGCAAGGCAGAGCCTGAGCAGCACAAGGCGGGAAAGCAGGCAGTGCCTGAGGGAAGGCGGCCCCTGGGCGTGGGGGCAGCCCCACCACAGCCAGGCCCTGCCACAGGGCACCTCACTTCAAATGAAGTGGTCCAACTGAAATACATATTTTATGGCTTTCTTGCCATTATTTTTTAATAATACCACACACACCTCACTGTTAAAAGATAAAATCGTTTAAATGGTTTGTGTGCTACTGGGGTTTAGGAGCTGGAAAACACCCTCACTGGCCAGCACAAACAGAGCTTACCTGCTGCCTTGGAGCCTCCCGCCTATTGTGTGGGAGAGAGATAGGCACAAGCATCTGTTTTTCAACTACCTGCACACCTGTAGCAAATAGAATGCCCTGAGGATGCACACCTGCACTTCAGCTGCACAGCTCACCTGCAGCCCATCTGCATAACCATGCTGTGGATCAGTCCCAGACCCGGGGACTCCATTACAGGTACTGGAGAGACTCTCCAGCCTGGCTGCCCAATGTCCCAAGACCCTAGGCAGATAAATACCAGCCCTGAATTCCACTAACAGATCTACTAAGTGGCAGAGAGGATGTGCGCAGAGACACCCGAACATCTGAGAGCAGTGATGAAGGCGTTATGTTGTTCAAACCTATACTAACGGTTCACAGTTTCCAAAGGGATGATATTCCAGCCAAGACCTAGTACTGCCCACCCCCCTCACCCAGCACAGCCCTTCCCCTCCCCAGCAACACCCTCATTTTCCAGAGGCAGGGAACTGTCAGCAAAGCCGCCAGCTTTCCACTGAGAGCCTGGAGCCTCACCTTTCCATTACCCAAAGCGTCTGACAGCCAGTTATCCTTGTGCTGCCTGAGCAGTACTAGACAGAAAGAATGGAATTAGTATTTGCTGCCAAAAAATATTGGATACTTTCTAATCACACTAGGAGAGCTCTTGCTAGGTTTTCAATCTCAGAGATGCTTAATATAGTGAAGCAGGAAGACGAAGTTTCACTTTCAAGCTAGAATTCAATAATCCTACTTGAAGCAGTTGGAAAAAACAAACTTTAGCCACTGCCTCAGCATCTAGAGATGCAGGAAAGATCTTATCTCTATTCTATTATCATTAAATTTTAATTCTCTCAAACTGCTGACATCATACAGAAGTTAATTCATAACTTAACCCTACTAATCACAGCATAAAAATTGGGGTTTTTTAATTTTGGGTTTATATACAACTGTCGAATCCCATGAGACAAAGTTCAAGACACAGCACCTATTATTTTAATGTTCTGTTCCTGCATTATCACCTGCCATACTTATTTACTGCTTATTTTTTCTACAATTCTCAATTTCCACAGTACAGCAAAGTGGTGTTTTCTTCTATTTTATGTTTGATTAAAAGAGAAATTGAACTCATTGCTTTGGTTTTTACCATGGCACTTCAAATATAGGGCAGGTGCCTGATAACCGTCTCGCTTTTATCAAAGTTCACAATGAATTGTTCCCATTACCTTTTCCTCTGCACTACATATTAGTTCTTCACAGAAAATGAATGAAAAAGTTGTTGTTAACGATTAAAGCAAATATTTAAAAATATTAGGCTGGATATTTCAGCCCTAACTTTACTTAGAATTGTATTTCTGATATAGTGCACATCCTATGTTTTTATGTCATATGTAAATTTAAACAGTACTATGTGTTTTTAAAATCATATGTTGAAAGATCGTTAAAGTTGCAAGGCTAAGTGAAGGAAAGCCAAAATTTAACCTGACTGTGCTGCGTCCTCATGCATTCTCAATTATATTATGTCATAGGTTATTACATCTTGTTAAATTCAACTTGTCTAGCACTCTTCAGACCATTAAAACATTCTTAAAGAGATGTTGCACTTTCTGATTACAGTTTTTGGCTCTTATTTGTGTAGTCTTGTGTTAACAGTCTGATTCTCAAGTACATTTCTTGGTGACACTCAGCTTTGTCTGTGTAGGGCTCTTACTACTAAGTACTTACGGCTGATAAATGCCATTCTTAACAGAGGTGATTTTCATTCTGCTTCGCTCCATTAGTTCAAAGTACAAAATTGCAATGAAAAGCTGCAATGTCCTCTTGGTAGTTTGACTCTGCTTTGAGTTCAGTGCTGCCCGTATTTATCTAACTTACAGAATCATTTTGTGGGGAAAAGCCTCAATTTTATATACTTTTTTTCAAACCTGCCAAGGTTAGGGACCCGGTTCTGTGAACACTTTTCATGCAATCAGTTCCACCAAATGCCCATCACCTGAGAAAAAAGAATGACATGTTTTGTGATGGGATGCAATGCACAGCTCTAGTCATATTTTGCAGCCATTGAGCTCAATACCATGGGCTGTAGTGGGAAAACCCTAGAATTCAGTTGTTTTAAACTGCCAGAAAACCTCCCAACTGCAAATTTCATTGTGATTTGCACTGGTGATGGGGGAACTATTTTCAGGCAACCGCACTTTTTTAAGATTTTGAATTTCTCATCAGCACCCCAGTAATTAAGTATTTATAGATGACAAAAATGTACCTAGCAGGAATAGACCCATTTGTTTCCTATGTGCTTCAAACCTTTCATGAATAAAGTAGTACCAAGGGTAACCTTTCATGAATACAACCTTAGGGATCACAGAGTGCCCTCAATCAATGCAGGGAACTCATGTTGACAGAGTATATGGGAAACAGATTGAGGTATTAAAGCACATAGCCTCTGGTGTTTTAGATGTAAATACTATAACCATCAAATATTTAGACCCTTATGTAAGCAGTTTGTCATTTTTTAAACAGTTACTGCTTGGAATAAATCTTTAAGGATGGAATTTTCAGAAGTGCTCAGTATTGGCCTAACTTTGCTCTTACTGAAATCAATCATAAAATTTTCACAACTGTGGAAAAGGACTTTGTCTGTTTATATGTTTCCACAGCACTAAGTACAATGAGTCTTGATCCTGGCTGGGGCCTTTTGACTCTGCTGTAATCTAAATAAATTGATTTATAGGAGATCAGTCAGATAAATGATGAGAAACACATACATACATACAAAATAGCTAGGGTTTTTAAATAATGGCTTAGCAGTTCTTTGGACCTTCTTCATTATTTTCTCTTTGAATCCTAAAATTCATTTGCCTTCTTCTATATTAATTTAATTTCCTTGTTATTAGTTTTCCCTAACATAATTCCATGCATCTTAAATTTCCAGTAAAGTATCCAGTCAATAAAATTTATCTTTCTTTCTTGCAACAAACTAATCCCATTTAGTTTGCACAATAAACACATTAGTTTGGGGATCTGATCCGTACTTTGTGTCAGCAGAATATAACCTCCCCTCTATTTCCACAAAAGCTGTTGCTGGTAAGAGTGATATGTAACCTACTCTATATTCCCAGGAATTACTACCTTTGCTGGACTGGGAAAGGGGAAAAGAATGCATTTTTTACGGGTTTGTGGAGTGGTTAGGTCTGTTTCTTTTGCTACTTCACAAGATTCACACAAACATTAATTTACACAGGGATTGACTTCAGAGGCAGTTATTTTACTTTCATATACGTGCCAACCTCAAAACTGTCTAAAAACGTCTTATTTTCTTCCAAAGAGCTACAGTAAGACCAAAACAAAACTACTCCTGCTTATCACTCAGTGTGGGATTTTAAAAGGTCAATACTGCAATGTCCTTTTCCCCTATTTTCTCCAAATAAAATGCTACAAGTTATTGAAACGGAGGCTGTGGTTCCGCAGACAATTCTCTAGGCATTTTCCTAGAAGCTGCTATTCTCATTCCCTCGCCCCTGCTCCAGCCACTTATTCCCACCTCCCTCACTGCTCCTCCAGCTGGACCCATACAGCTTGTTTTGCATCTATGTGATGAACCAGACCAAGACTAAATCCTCTTTCTCTTCCTTGAAAGTTTACTTTTAACCTGGGCCGGCTCCCAGCCTCGTGATCCTATGCAGAGTTGTACTAGCACAAGGGAGGGAGCAGCTCTGAGGAGCCAGATCTGCACCTGGCAAAGACTGCATCAACACACACCTGTGCCATGGGAAATATTTCTGAACCTCCAAAAGCATTCTCACCAGATCCCTCGGGAAAGCAAGAACAAGCATACATTACATTATAAAACTGGCAAAGGAACAAGTTTCAGAGAGTAGCCAAAGTTGTAAAATAGGCCAAGGAAGGAATCAGGTAATGATAACAGCTTGTTCATCTTCTTTACCTAAATTCAGGTGATGTTATCATTAAACCTAGCCCGCTATGTATTTTATAGTAAGCAATTCTAGTCTTTCAGATTAGCAAGCTATATATATATATACAGTGCTTTATTCTCAAACTGTTTCACCACAAATGACAGCTCATTTCACAAACAGCTTATCTTATGGCTAAAGATATATAAATACATACTAAAAATGCTGCTGAAAGTCTCTGAATGTATAATGCAGCCTGGTAGACATGGTAGTGATCGTAACACTGCATTGTAGACACAAATGTTAAAGAAACTTGGCAAGAATCAACACATTTTAGCTACTCAAAATTCAGATTTTCTCAGTCTTGTCCCCTTCTGATGAATGGAACATATGGGAGTATTGTTCATAAAACTTGCATTGCTTTTCTCGATGTCTACCAAAATTCCTCATCATGACAATATTTACCAAGATACATATAGATTCAAATTTGAATTAATTACCTAGAAGTTTTTCTGTACTCCCAGGTTTACTGGAAAAGAAAAACGCTTCAGAAGCAATGTGTTGTGAGTATTTAACAGTAGATGTTATAGCAACAGAGGTAGTGAAGTGCTTGCTGGGGAAGGCAGCTATCCAGTTAAAAGCCATCAATGCTGAGTGAGATAAAAGACAGGGAAGAAAGTAGCTGCTTTGCCAAGAAGCAGTTTGAAATCTGACATTATAAACAAAACACATGTAAATCTAGGCACAGATCCTCTCTCATATGCTGAAGGCTCCATAATATTTTAGCTAGCATTATTACTTACAAACAAACAATTCCTGAAATACGGCATCACAACTGCAGAACAGCCTTTAACCTTGTGTTCATCCACCCAAGAACCATGTTATTTATTATCCTTTATCCCTTAATTATGGGGACTTCACCTACTGCTCTCTGCTCATTTGAAATGCAGAATAAAATACAATGGATGTCTGAAGACTTAACAGGTGTCAACCAGATATTTGCCAGCTACCGCTACTATTCTACTGGGAGGAGTTGCTGTTCTATAAATACTAATTAGAGTTTTGCACATGATCTTGCTGAAATACCTAAGGTGATGAGTGGCCAGTTGTTACTTTTAAAAGATTAGCACAATTTGAAAAACTAATGTCCCCAATGAGGCAATGCTCACACTGAATAATCAAGAGTTATAGCTGTTCTCTGCCCAAAGGGAATATTTGCTCACTTCATCATTTGGAAAATCTGCTGCCTCTCGAACAACTCACTCTTCTATTTCACTTTGAGAAACTTGTAAAACTTCGTGCAACCAATATAATAGGATGGTATATGTACATAAATGGTCTTCCACTGCTATGCCCACGTGGAAGGCTTTATGAATACCTTCCAAGGACAGAGCTTTTAGTGTGAAATCATGACTAAGAAACTGCAACAAAATTAGGTTGCACTTAAATGAAGCAGCAAAGAAAAAGATTACAGTAGAAACTGCATCAGCATAGCAAAAATTTAATTTTCCTCAAATCCATTCCCCCACAAATTCTTCACCTCCACAAATGAAACAAAGAAAACAGACCCAGAAAACAGACCCAGTCAAAACAGAACAGGTTTCTATTCTAGTAATTGAGTTTTTTATATTTGTAGTAGTCATTATTGAGAAAAAACAGAAAATCTCTAAAATCTTGGTGTAATACTTCTGAAGAACCAGCTAATTTTAAGCAAA
Source organism: Fulmarus glacialis (assembly GCF_000690835.1). Classification (NCBI taxonomy): domain Eukaryota; kingdom Metazoa; phylum Chordata; class Aves; order Procellariiformes; family Procellariidae; genus Fulmarus; species Fulmarus glacialis. The sequence continues at coordinate 22,778 of NW_009212478.1, forward strand.
AAAGCTAAGTAATCAGATGCAGCATATTCCACTGGCTTGAAATAAAATCCTGAGTTCCATCTTGTCCAATTTGCTATGAAGTGCAACTGATGTAACATGGTGTGACACAATGCTGCCTTTCTACGTATGAACTGTGATTCATTGCAGTGAAATTTGACTGATGCAACAGACACAACCCCATACTATTTAGTGTAAACATAGCGCATCCACAAAAAATGCAGAAAAAATGGGTAAAGGGACTCAGAACTTAACCTACTTAATTCTTTTTTATTTTGCTCTATCCCTCTGGGAAAGAATATTCAGTAAATCCGTTACCATGTATGGGGAAAATAGATATCATTTTAATCAGAATTTTTTTTTTCTGTTTTTTTTCTTTTCAAAAAATAATCTTTTTCGTTAGCATGAAATGTTTTCTCCTTATCCTTCAGCGTAGTGCTTCCTCTTTTTAAGTAGCTCATAATTGGAAATGTTTGGCCTTACTTCAAAAGAGAAGAATATGTCAACACCAGAACATCTGTGTCCACACAGAGTGCTTTGATGACAGTGATATACTCCATTTACATCAATAACACTGAGCTGCACCTTGATGCTGACTGCATTTAAAGATCTTACCCCACAGGGCAAGAGAATACAGGTCAAAAACGTTGATCTGTGTTTGACACACTCTCTACTTCGAGAGCACTTGGCAGTGATTTGTTCCAGATTCAAGAATCAAACTCACAAAATGTTGCAAAGCTCAGAGCCATGTTCGCGTAACCACATTCAAAACAAACATTAAAATTCACAGTCTCTGGAGGGCAATCTACTTTTGATATGCAGGATTTTGTGAGCAATATGGTCAAATTCTATCCTGAATACAGTGGGAGCTTTCTCATTTAAATCAAAAGGGCATAACTTGGGCTTGAATATCTGTTATTAAGAGGAGTAATGTACCTACATCTCTCAAATGCAAAAAGGAAAATAGACACTTTATCATCCTAAAACTCAAACCTAATTGTGTAAAAAAGGCAGTGGAATAGTTATGTGTGACACAGAATTGCTTCTATCAGCATGGCCAGAGGAAGTTGGGGGAATTTCAGTACGGATCACATATTGAAGGCACAGGCACATTGTGGCAAATGCAGGCAGGCACAAAAATGATGAGTTCCTCAAATATTTAGTACAGAAGAGTTCGGAGATGAAGGACTGAGCTCTGCTACAGAATATTTGCAGACCTTGGTTTCTGGTAATCGTCTTCCTTTTAACCTGATTTTAAAACCTTCTGTGTTTCTTCAACTTTTTGTAATTAATATATCATTTTCTAATTTAATTACATTATATCCACTAACCTGCTATGCTGACTTAAATCTTAATGTAAGGTGGAGAATTCCAATAGTCTCCTTCCACAATTCTGAATCCTGAGTACCCTCGTGTAAACCTCAGCACTTTTGCAGCATTGAATGATTTGGTATTGCTTACTAGACTAATACATACAAAGCATCTAACAGGATCAAATCGATGCAGCTGGATATTGCCCTGTTCATGTTCAAGGACCACAACTACCTGTATGCTGCATTAGCAAGTGAAAATACTAGTAAATCCTATTTCAGCAAACAGAGAAAATTTTGTTTACAGGTTTCACTAGAATGCCATGGAAACAGATACAGAGGTAATTGTAAAAGGCATAATCCAAATGGAAGACAGCTCTAATAGAAAGCATATATCCAAAAATAATGTATGTGTTTTCCCACTTGGAAAACACATGCATAACTCCTATTAACATCAAGACAGAAAATTATACTGAATAGATCCCAATATCACTAAGGTCCCTGATAAGAGTATGAATTAATGTGCACCTTCAAAGTACAGCAAGACGTTTTCATACACAGACTATTAGAAAAAAAAAAAATACCTCAATAGAATAATGATTTTTTAAAGAAAAAAATTACAGCTAGAATTTCCGAAACAGGATTAAAGTATGGCAGTACCCTTGTACAAGGAAGCTGCTCAGCACCTGCTGCCTACACTGTGCCTGGCTCCAGGCAATGTTATTCATTCCTCACTTTCATGGGAGCAAAATACATCCCCTAAAAATATAAAACACAAAAATAAATAGATCTCTGGGGAAATGGAAGAGAAATCTGTTTTAAAAATAGTGAAGGAGCCTACATGTTCTAGAAAAAGTCCATTTTGCATTGTTTTGTAAGATTTACACTTTAATTTGAAACCAAAGCAAGGCATAAAATTTGTATGAAAGCAATATCTGATTTATAGATAAACTTAACACACAATATACTTAGCTGCAAATACCAGACCCCAGTGAGAGAAGGAAAAGGTTTTGAAAGATGATTAAAGCATGCTTGATAAATGTGGCCCTGAAATGCTCCAAAAGATTTTTCTGAAGTTAAATAGTAAACACAATTAACATGACTTTTGCTACAAAAACACTAAACACAATGGATTTTTTTAATTAATTTTCGATGCTATTACATGCTCCTATTGAGCTGGAATTGACTCCATCCACTAACTGTATTGTGAAACAGCTCTTCTGTCCAGATGACCTTACCTTCTAGATAAAAAACCAATGAGCCATTCTGTTGGTCATATGAAGAGGAAACCATACAATAACAATGATCTTATGATCACCAGAAGTTAACATCTTGTGGGTGGAAATTTTGTGACAGTTGAAGTATTTAAGAAAGATATATTTATAAGGCTCAGATAATGTGCAGATTAAGCCTTCTTGTAAAGGCTTACAAGAATACATTACTGTACACACCTAACCTCACAATCCATATTCAAACAAGTCTCCTAGCTAAAGGCAAATCACATAATTCTTGGGAATCTTGCATTCGTTAGGACTCATTAGATTTACATATTATTATTCACAGTAGACATTTCATTACATTTGCTTTGAGAAAATGTACCATCTATATGTGTATTCATGTGTTTCATATGGGCATACCTTTCTGTGTTGTATATATTGCGTAGCTTAGGACAAGGTTGTTTGGCTTCTTGTGTCTTAGATAAAACAAACCAAAGACTACTCATTCACAGGACATCAATTCACATTGCAGAGCTCACGTTCTTCCACTAAAATCTGACGTCCCCAAAACAGGGAGAAGAAATCCAAACAGCCTTTTGGAACCAGTCCAGGCCCAGTCCGTTTCCCATATTGTTTGCAGGCTTTGTTTAGGAGACTGCTAGACGACACAGGCCAAAACTGGGCCAGGGCCTGTCCTAACAGTTGGATGGTGAGGATGTCACTGAAAAATAATTTGGCCCAGGACCTGACTGTTCAGTTTGCTTGAATGGACATCACTTCAGTCATGCTACTTGAAACAAGGCACTACAACACACCATCACAGCAAGGCTGGAAGGGATGTCCAAAGTTCATACTGTCCATCTGCTCCGAAGAGAATCTGTCCTCACAACATTGCTTTTGCATCAAAGTTCTCTCCTCCTCTCACCAAAAGGTGCACCTGAGCCATAAAATCTTTGCTACAAGGAACTGCCAAGCAAAACACTTTTATCTCATTAAGCAAGTCTTTGAAAGGATAACTTACCATTTTGGTCTGCTTGTGGATTTCACCATTGGAGCCATCCCATCTCTGTAGAGGCTCTTTGTTTTACTGAAGTTGACGACATTGAAAATTACTCTCTGGGGAAAAAAAAAAAAACAACAAAGAAAAGAGGTCAGGTATAAATTATGAAAGAGTTTATATGCATATTGCATATACCAGCTGCATTAAAATATACACAGAAAATATATGGAAGAGATGTGTATCTTATGAATTATTGTTGCTCGCCGTAGATCTCAGATAATGGACACCCTGTCTGTTCATAGTATTTTAATAGTCCATGTTGTTTTACACTGCAGTGATATACATGGAATGTATGTTTTGAATTTAGTATGCTGATTTTTCAGTACGAAACCTAGCCATACAAAGACATAGGTTACTCAGATCTGAAAACAGAAAAGCAAGTCCAGTGTGCTGCAGTTAGGGTTAGAGAGGTTGGTGGAAAGCTGGCAGACAGTCCTCATGAAAACCTTCCAACTGCTTCATCTCTTAAAGCTTCTTAGTTGCTTCTTTCAACCTGCTTAGGCCTCACAGAGCAGGAGGAAAAAATAAATATTTCTGATTTTCTTTCCCCAAAGAAAGGAATATTTCTCTTCACTTCCCTTGGCAAAAGGAAGAATTTTCCACCGCAAAATCTGTACAGGATACCTACACAGTAGAAATTGCACATAGCCATCATTCATTTGAATATGATAGAGAAGAAAAGAGTCCAACTCCGATCTTAGTTTACACTAATAACTTTGGGAAGACTGTAGCTGATATTTAACACTTCAAAGGAAGAGCAAAATCTAGATCTTTACTGGTAATGTACTGATACTGAAAGTAATTTCATGCTGGGGGAAGAAAAGAGAAAACAGAGACAAAACCTTCTTCCTTACCATCTGTCTGCTGTAAGTCATTTTAAGCGAAATTACTTATTCAGGGTCTGTTAAGAAAGCCTAGGTTGGATTTAGCTCATCGTATGTAGTACATTTACTTTTCAGATGTTAAATCTGGTATACTGGTTTCTCGTACTCTTTTGATACCCAACACTAATGTACACAGAAAAAAAGAAATATGAAGACTAAATTAATTTTGATATAATGTTCCAGGATATACTAATACATTCCATTTGTACCCCTCTCTCTAATTTTTTTTTACACAGGTATCAGTGAAGACAGACCCCTAAGTATTCGCCCCTAGGTATTCACACATCTGTTTTTAGAACAAACTATTGTAGTGGTTAGACTCTTAAATAACAGTTCATGAGTAGTCTGAGAATTAAATGGCCACTCTTTGAAATCAAATGATTTTGACTAAAGCAATAAGATCAATTAAGCTTTCATATGTAAAATTTTGCAAAAACAAATCTGGACCTTCCAGGCAGTCTGTTCAGACAACAGTGAATTATAACATTAAAGTGAAAGCAATCAGCAGTGGGACACTGACAACAGGAGCAGGCACATTTACATTTATATGTGGGGCAGGTAGGAATCCAGGTTAACTACATAGCCCTAATTAAGTATCTCTGTGCTCAAGAAAAATTAAGAAAGTTTTTCTGAGGTGCGGTAGTGCTGAAGATTTTGTAAATGGAAGCACAAGCTGCTACGTATGCAAACTCTGCAAATTAGTCAAACAAAATCTAAGAATAACCTGTAGGTTTTACTGGAGCTGACTCAAAAAACTAGCAAGTTGAGAAAAACACTTTCTTAAAGATGTTAATTCAATTTTGTACCAACATTAATGAGCAAAATCCATATCCCTGTACATGAGTTTTCAAGTATTTTGTCTATTGCAGCATTTTGAGATTTCCTAATGGTCATGAGATGAGCTTATTTTTATAACTCTTGATGAAAGCATGCACTTAATTTACAAAATGTTATATTTGTAATTTTAAGTATTTAGCATATTGCTTATCTGATGAAATATCCATCTTGGGATGTCTCTAGTTATTTTCCATCTTCTTATGTTTACAATTTACGGCTTTAAGTTAGATAATGATATTTAGGTCTCTATATATTCCATACTCTACATGGAAGCATTTTCCTGTATTAGAATGCTGAGTTTTGCCTCTGTTACTTAACTCTGTTCATATTTGTGAAAACAAATTAAGTTGCAACAAATTGGTTTGTTAATCTTGATGTTTGCATGGAGTGAATGAAACAAACAAGATCTCCAAACCAATTGCCTTAAACTTTGGATGCAATCATGCCACTGTTGGAATGAGAAAGTTGCTAATTTTGTTACATACTGACTCAGAGCAGACAGCTGGTAGAGAATGTTCTTATTCCAATCAAGCTTATTTTGTATAATGAGTTGGGCAAATGTACACAACTGGGTAAGCAACGTATATAAAAACAAAAATATGCGGCTCATTTAACAAAACACTGCAGATTATAACATTTCAAGCACTCATGTTCACCACGGAGTAAGCAGTTAGCAATGCGTGCAATTCTCTCAGCATGGTATATAGTCAGATTGGCAGAACCAAAAATTTAACAGCACAGAACAGAACTTTATCAACATACACCACTGAAGTAATAAAGTACACAAACCGAAGCACTCAAATAAGCAGCTGAACTCAGTCAAGTATTCCTGGTGGTAGTTAAAGTAGTCCATGCAGCTCAGTCAGTGAAGTGTGCAAAAATGTAATGACTACAGTATACACACCTTAGCCAGAAAAATATGCAGCTTGCTCAATAAGGTATGCAAACATCTTTGAACTGAATGTTATAATAAAAAGGTTGTGATACTGCAATCAAACATTTGCCGAACAAATCTAATTTTTAGTCTAATTTTTGTCTATACTGACATTCTTTAACACACCAGTTATAAACTATAAAGAGCAACAGAACTAGATATACACTATGTACATTAAAACTCTCTTTCCTAAGAAAACTATCACTATTCTGTATGTTTTTATGAATTATAGAGACATTCAATGTGTGGCATTTAATGAGCAATATAATTTAGACACTCAAAAATGAAAAAAAAAACCAGCAGGTTTTTTTTTGTTTTAAAAAAGAAGTGTCAAGTTAAGAAAGTAAAACTAGATGAAATGTACTTACAAATTCCCTAGAAATTGCTCTGGTCTCCAGAGCAATCACTCCAGAGAAAAATGGCAGAAATCTTTACAACAAAAATACTTGTATTCTTTTTGGAGGCTATGAATACCACTAAAAGAAGCAATATTCAAACTGATGCTGTACCAGAAATGATAATTGTGTGATTTCACTTCAGTTATGATACATTTTCAATCTACTGCATTATTCTGACAAGCTGATCTGCATCTTCTGGGTTGGTGGAAGAGGCGCGGTGCACAAAAGCCCCTCTGGACACCACCAAGTAAAACCATACTATTTGGGGGGGTGCATCAGGATGTTTTGTGGCTTCACAGCATGAGGAAAGACAACTGCTGCAGTCTCAGACTCTGTGCATGGACTGCCAGATCTGAGACAGATGTCAGAGAACGTGAGCCAAGGCAGGTATGTTCTGCCTACTGAGAGAAGAAGGAAGATGTCCTCTTTCCATAATGTGTGCAGTATGTATGCATTTGGAGGTATCTTGCTGCTAAAACCATTAAGACAGAAAAGTGAAGAAAGGCCTGGTCCTGCCTTTAGCCTTAAAATTTACTGATTACATCTGCTTTTCCCAATAGTCCTTTGCAAACGTACTTCAGGAATTAAAAACATAATCAGGTGTTAAGGGATGCTCAGTGTTTTTAGCACGAGCAAGATAAAGATGAACCTTGAACACAAGAGGAAAAGATGGCTAAAATGTGTCACACATTTTATTTTATTACCAGAAGTTTGCAGTTTCCTGACTGGGGCTGGAAGGACCTGCTGGTTTTTGGGGGGCAAGGACACATCAGGGTTTTGGATTGGAGCTGAAGGCATTGAGCGTGGATGGTCATATTGGACATCATATTCCAACAGGTCTGTGTGAGCACAGGGTGAACTGTGATCTCTTAAACATTCATTGCTCACCCACATTTTGGCAGGTTTTCCATCTGAACCTGCGAACTGAAGCAGATATCCAAAAGAAAAGTCACACCTTTGCCAAAGGTTAAGTGCTTTCCCCCAGGATAAGGATACGCTAGGTCCCTTCAGAAAGACTGCCAGCTTTATTTTGCACGGTTTTCCCTAGCCGACTTCTCAGCAATAGCCGAGCTGCTTTGGCTGACATTAAAAGAAAAAAAAAAAAAAAAAACCAAACCAAAGAACACCACAAAATTCTGCCTGAGGCAGACACCTGGCACAGAAAATTTTATGTCAAATCATTACGAGTATGGGAAGTTATAACTAACTGAAAATAGGGTTTGCAGTAGGAAGGTATTCTTAATATTGAGGTAACGTACACATATTAAATATTAACAATTATGTAATATATTTAATAGTAATAGCATAGTAGTATCAATTCAGTGGACAATGCTGCATGCTACAAGTATGATACAAACTTCACTATGAGCTGCCAAAGTACCTGGGCACCAATTGTATGAAGTCAGGCAGGAACAATTTCATCATTTAACCGGCCGAAATAAGAGAACTGGGCACTAAGTAACACTAAGACCTTTCAGTTGAAATTAAGTCTGAGCTCTTGTGCTGTGAATGAGCTTTAAAGATCCAAAGGTTCTGGATACCATGGGGCTTTGCTTTGCTTTCACTGCGTGATGTCTTCATTTCCTCTCCTGCTGATTCTTTAGATATTACAGTATTTTGTGAAATCCTGAAACCTGCAGCTTTTTGTGAGCTGGATTCTTGCCTTTGGCAAGAATCTTGGTTATCCTTTCCTTCCTTCCTTCTCTTTTTTTTAAATCCTTTCTCTTTCTGCTGTAAATGTAAGTTTTCATCCCTTTAAAGGGCAGATCTACTTTAGAATTTAAAAAAAAAAAAATTAAAAAAAAACCACAAAGAAAAGAAAAATTAACTTCTCAAGACGACCCCATGACTTGTGAGATTTTGAGTCACCATTTCTGAATGTGAGAAACTGGCAACATGGGGTTGCTGCCTTCTCACAAAAAAAGTGCTGCATTTCTGTATTTGTGTCAGAAGGTCTTCGGGATCTTTCATGACAAAGTACCTTATACAAAGCTATACAAAAATAAATTATACTGGAGAGACTTCAAAATGGAGAGGGAAAAAAGTGTCACCTACAACTGTTATCAATGCTGAAGAAAACAAATAATATAACAGCCAGTTCTGTGCAAAATCCCCAACAAAAACTTACAAATCTTATTTTTCTGACCTTTTAAAATTTAAATCATTCATTACTGCTAGCATTTTAAAATAACCCATACTTTCTTTCTCCCCTTTGTAGAAACACACGTCCTTTCAAATGGAAAAGTTTTTAATATTGATAGCATTTAGCATTTTTCTCTTCAGCTAAGGAGTTCTCAAAACCTGCTGATGCTCAGGAGGGGAAAATAAATACTCACCTACTGAGGGAGGATGTTAGGGACCATCCAGAGCTCCACCAGACTCGCTAATCAGTTGCACCTGTGTCTTGTTAACTGGAAATTGTCAAGTCCTTACAAGGTAACGAAGTCTTAGGAAAGTGATGCAGAAAATGGTCTACAGATTGTGAATTATAAGATTTTTTCCCTTGGTAGAGCTCTTCATTTAGTTACTTAAAAGAGAGAAATGCTAAAGTCTGGGATGATACAAAGAGCAACACTAAAATAAGACTCAAAGGATTTTAATACAGTAAGACCTCTGATATACTGCTATGCTAACTATAAAATGAGCTTAGCATTTATCATGGTATTTGTCTGCGTATTTGAGATATTCTTGATGTTCATGATAGCCCAGCACCCGTAAGCCATATTAGTGTTTTTCAGTTAAGGGGGCATAACTGTATCTTAATGTCAAAAAATACTTTTTTAAATAATTACCAATTTAGGCATTTGCCCTGCTTATCTGTCCTTTCTGGCAGTTCTTTCTTTTCCTCCAAACTAACATGCTTAAGCACACACTCACGGGAGATGTAACACCTGTGTAAGGCAGTGTTTCCCGTTTGGAATTTCACTGTTAACATCAGTGTTATCTCACTTAGGACTAGGGCAGGGGATACTGTAGAGAAGGCCATCTTCTAGCAAAGGGATCTACAGAGGAATTGCTATTCCCTGTTTAGTGTCATGCCGTGGACTGACCGCCAATATGGCTTCTGTGCATGATCTGTTGGACTTAAACATTGAGAGGGCAACAGTCACTCCAAGTTATGTCATTCAACCTTTCTTGGAAAAATGGCATATTTGTTATTGAACACACTCCCCTGCCAACAGAAGTCAACTTTCTGTTAAAGTTTTTACCTTTCATCTGAACAACAGTCTGAAACTTTCAACCGAAAACTCAGAAATGCCCATTTAGAAAGCCAGCAGTGGTGTAATTAAACCGACTCACATTCCTTGCTCCCTTGGGCCAAAATCTCCAACAGAATTGCAAATCTGTCACAAGACATATATTGTATTATGTTGATTCATCAAGAAGAAAATAGTAAGGGTCCTGACAGGGCATATAACCAGGCTACAGAGGTATTTAAAACAGGTTTGAAGCTGAAAGCTTCTTGCCAAAATTTTTTCCATTCTTTGTAGCAAAAGGTCAAAATATTTGCCAAGAAAGGCATCTTTATTTAATCAGCTCTGGGAAAAAACGTACTTTTAGTTTCTGTTTTCTATCTTTTCATATATATGCAGTCTTTGGCAAAAGAGCCACTTCTAGTTACATTGCTGGGAAATTGCAGAGCTACAGGAATATGTGAACAACTTTTTATTTGATATTTGACAGGATGTCTGAGCCCTGTTGGTCTTGTCATTGACTTTCTCCGTATACATGGGTAATATTTTCAGGAATCAGTTGAAATATAAAATAAGGAAACAGTGCATGGTCTTTCACTGAGACTTTCTCAACTAGCTAAATTATTTCCTAATATATTCCATGCCATGTTACAGCCATTGCCAGATGACATTTGAAGTAGAGTCATGTATTAAACTCTTTCTACATAATTACAGAAGCTATCCATGTTTAGGTTCTATATTCTTTTCAATCAATATTATGGCTGCAGGTGGATATAACAGCTGGCTGTTCTGGAACATGTTAGCAAAATTTGCTGTTATCTTACATCCCTCAAGAGGAAGCAGCTGAAGAGACTTAAGTTTTCCTTTCCCTAATAGAAATTATTTAGCCAATCAGAAGAAATGCTGCAAAGTTTGGTAGGATTTTAAATAGTAAGAATAATTACATATTCTTAGTGGTTCAAAAAGATAATGCTATCAACTAAATATTTTCTGGCCTAAATCCTATTCATAGTATAGGGCCCACAGGAGGCTTCAAAACAATGAGATCAATCTGGAAAAAGGGGAAAAGGGACAGGAAAAGTCACTGCATCATGGTTATAGGGAACCACTGTAAAAAAAAAAAAGCCCATGTTTATGAGCACTGGCATAAGGTGTGCCACTGAAGACCAGAGAATGAAGTGGCAAGCACTGACTAAGTTCATGTGGGAGCGTTCTGCTCACCCGTTCTTTCTTCTCTATAAAGTCTACTTTGCTGGGCCCTTCATAAAGTGCAACAGTCAGCCTATGATCCAGAATCAAAGCCTCCCTTACTAACAAGAGATAGACTTACCAACAAATTAGACATTTATGATGGATACCAGCCATAATTACTCAAGCTTAAAGCATGCAGGTGGAGTGCTGAAAACTGACACTCTCACAGAAGAGTGCAAGACAGTAGATGAGAGTGGCACTAACAATGAGAGAGTGGCAGTGATATTTGTATGGATCATGATTTTGCTCAACCCTTGAAAACACAGAAGGTAATAATCACAATTTAAATAGCATGCAAACACAAAGGCAGAATCCATCTGATACCCAGGCGGGAAGATGAGAACGAAAAAGCCTTTCAAGTGTAGGTCCTTGTGAAAAGTAAAAGGAAGATAAAGAAAGCCCTGTTAAGGGAGAGATTTGGATGAAGCTTTTCCAGCAATTGTTTACTTCGGATTTTTGCAGCTGGCACTTTTCAGAGTTAAAAGTTATTGTTTGTCTGGAGCTTGTGGGAAAAACCTGTGGGGGAAAAGAAGGGGATGATAACACATAGAAAGAAAGACAGGATATATGGGAGAGCTCAAAACCAGCACCAATATATTCGCCTCAGTGTTCTCTGATGGGTTGCAAAAATAAAGACATTTTGATGTGTACAACCACAAGTTATTGCTGCCAGCAGTCTTGGTTATGTTACCGGGATCATAGCATTACAAACATATAAAACCTCTCTATTTACTTCTCCAGTAACTAAGCACAGACGGGCTTTTTGTCCAGGTTATTCACGGAGGTCCTTGGTTTTCTCTTCTTTTTAATTCAAGTGTTTTGGTTGCTATTATAATGAAACCTTTGAACCTTCTATGCTCTTCCATGCATGGTTCTGAACAGTAATGGAGAAAAGGTTTCCCTATATTGTGTAGTTTCCATATATTTAGACAGAATTGGAATTGGATCCTGCAGTAGCTGCAGTGCTGATGAAAAAAAACACCCAAAGAAGGGGTTTGTGGAAAAATATAAACTATATGTCATCAATTTCATGAAACTAAGGAATATTGTTATAGCATGTACCCTCTTGTTTTCTTTTGCAAATAATGCCTTCTATTTTTACTGCAGAGTTAAAGTACTTTTTTTTTTGCTCTTTCTAGATGAATCCTTTTGCAATACTGCAACATTCACACAATTCACCGATTTCTATAAGAAAATGTAATCGATATGTTAGTGTACATTGGAATCTTAACATTGACAACCAGTAGCTTGTGGTATTGATTTGAAAAAACTGCTTATGATTTCTACAGTACTTCAGCACTATTTCTTGTATTTTCAATTTTCACGACCTAGAATTCTTCTCCAAGTGTCCAACTCATATACTAACAGACTATTCAAAGTTTTCTGCTTCAAAAGAAAACCCAAGGGTAAGTAGAAGGAAATCTGATCTAGTTCCTGATATTTTCACGTACCTGTGTATTTGACATTTAGAATAAGATCTCAGAACTGCCATAATAGTAAGGGAATATAAGAATTGTCCTCACAGCTTTGAAAATCCCATTCTGAAGCTGAAATGCTGAATGTTAGATTTAAATGATGATCTCTGTCTGTTTGCAAATGTGATTCGCCACGTGTGAATAAACATGTTTTGGCAGTGTCATGAACAGAACAGCTAAACAAAAGAACCGGGAGGATTTCAACAAGAAAGTTAAGTGTCTTAAAGCAATGTGCCCTGTACTGCGTTTGTGTAACACAGGTGTCATTCCTCCCTGGCACTAACTCAACTTGAGGGAAAAAAAGAACTCAACAATGATAATGCACCGTTACTGGGGAATGCAGTATAACTGCAGTCCAGCCTGTCAAGTCCTTTTGTTTTCAAATGCTACAGGTAAAACTTAGGTCTTGTCCTGACTGAGCTTTAAACGTGGATAAAAGAACATTAGTATTCAGAAAAGCTCTCAAACACATAAATATTTAGCCTCGCTTTTAAGTGTTCCTAGAGACTTAAAGTTAAGCAAACATTCACACTTCCTCCCTGAATAAGGGTGGATTTCTGATTCAGGATTTAAGACAGTCTAGCAATATGGGAAAAAGATGCTGGATTTGCCAAAATCCCATAGGCACAATTTATCCTTAGCAACTGATCACTGTAGATTGGAAGTGACGTTTCTGCAGCTTTGGGATGCAGGAACATTTTTATTACTGTTACAGATCAACTTTAAGTGTAATATTGTTTTCTTAGTTCATGTAAATCAATCTGAAATGCTGTATGAATAAAAGGAATTTGAAAATGGATCACTCATCTTTATTGGCTTTGAAGTACTGAGTATATGGTACTTTGCTGAAACTATTATATTATATTAAGTTACAAGAAACATTGCTCAGATACTGAGCAAGTCTCAGCACAAATTCTGGTAATTTTCCACCAAAAATGAGTCTCCAAAAAGAGATAAATATGGTACAGAGCTGAACATCTTCTCTAAAGAAATCATATCATATATGACCAAAGCCCCTTTCAATATCTTACAGATTTGATTTTACTTTAGCTCACTTCCAAAAGCTAGTGTAGAAATCTGCTTCGAAGTGCCCTCTTGGTAGAGAAAACATCATCTCTAAATGGTTGCTTATTCTTCTGCAAAGCAACAATAACAGCAGACTACAGCTGTGAGGCTACTACAAATGCTCTGTGCATTTTAACAGGTAAATTCTGCACTCTTTAATACACCTGTTTGATGGAATACTCAAAGTTGCTGGAAACCCTTCTGGGGAAATGTGAAAATTGATAACATTGCTTCATAACACAGCATTTTAATACAACATCTCAATATTAACCACAATGCTGCAAAAGATCTTTCACACTTTACGTTGTTCAATTTTTTCCTGTTGGAAAAGACTCAAGAGGTTTTTTTGGAAACAATATGTAAATATAATTCCTTTCAGATTTCCTAGAATTTTAAAATCATAACAACAGAAGATACAGAGTATTAGCAAAAAAATTTGCTACCCAAGATACGAGACATTTCTCAATTCCCTTACAAAGTAGTTCCAGCTGATCATATTTACTTTTCCAGTGTGTCATTTAAACTCTAAGCATACCTTCCCAGAACACTAATTCAGTTTACACTTTTTTTTTTGAACTGCAATGCATATGACAATTCTTCCTTTGGTTTTAGTTAAATCTGTAGTTATCACATCATGAACACTGCTCCGAGAGCCAGCCTATAACCATGTATCACAAAGTCAAAAGTCTGCAAAAACTGCTTTGGTGGCCAAGCCTGGGGAGGGGGAGGAACCCACTTATCAGAAGGGAAGCAGGAAAATATGAACAAAAATAAGTGTATGTAGTGGCATGAGTAGAAGACTTCCAATAAATAAAAAATACTAATAGGAGCTTCAAAAATACCGAGGAGTTTCCCACAAAATAGGGCCAGCACTCTGTCAACAAAACACAAATACCCATTACATGGGAGAATGCTTTTCTGTGCTCCTTACACACTTGACACTGAATTCAACAGGAATTTTAGATATGCCGGGAATGAAGACTTAAGCTGTAAATGTGACTGTGAGAAATAAAATGGTGATTCAGATTTCGGGTGTCAGCTGCAAGAGGAGCACACAGCATGTCTCAAGAGGGTAAAATACATGGATTAGCACTGCCCTAGTTCTGGTTCATTAGGGATTTCCTTGGCATAAATCAAAGCAATCTAAATAGTATGCTCTCACCCCAGCTGCTAAGATCCCCAGAGTGGGAAAGCTGAGACATTCGCTCTCTGTGATAGCACCGATTACAAACTTGGCCACCAAAGACTCCCCAAAATGGGGACCTTCTTTCCTCAGGTGACAATTACAGCACAACATGCAGAACCTGTCCACACTGCAAACTCAGATCAGTATCTGTAGATAAAGAATCATAGAATCATAGAATCATTAAGGTTGGAAAAGACCTCTAAGATCATCAAGTCCAACCGTCAACCCAACACCACCATGCCCACTAAACCATGTCCTTAAGCGCCTCATCTACACGTCTTTTAAATACTTCCAGGGATGGGGACTCCACCACTTCCCTGGGCAGCCTGTTCCAAGGCCTGACCACTCTTTCAGTAAAGAAATTTTTCCTAATGTCCAGTCTAACCCTCCCTTGGCGCAACTTGAGGCCATTTCCTCTCGTCCTATCGCTGGTTACTTGGGAGAAGAGACCAACCCCCACCTCGCTACAACCTCCTTTCAGGTAGTTGTAGAGCGCGATGAGGTCTCCCCTCAGCCTCCTCTTCTCCAGGCTAAACAGTCCCAGTTCCCTCAGCCGCTCCTCATAAGACTTGTTCTCTAGACCCTTCACCAGCTTCGTTGCCCTTCTCTGGACACAGAGATCCATTCACATCAAGTAGCATTTGTGCTTTCTTTACGTATAAAGGCAGTTTAATAGTATTGTAAGTCTGTCTATACCACGGCAACTTTGAAGAAACACTAACATAAAGATGTGACCAGGAAGATTTTTCCCTACTAAAAAATGCCCATCTTCCAAACATGTATGGCAGTCAGGTACCCTCTGTTGGAGAGAACAATTCCTTTTGTCACATTGTTCCTCACAGCTCATATTTTAAGACTTTTTTCCCTTAAGTAATTGACTGAAATGCCTATAGGGAAAAAAAACCAACTTTGCAGGATAGATTAAAATTTTGTCCAAGTTTGTAACTCTATTACCCTAACCATAAACCAGATTACATGATATTTTACTAGAACACTGACAATTCTAAAACCTATTAAAAATATGAACAAATCAATAAAGATAAAGCTGAATTATACATATAAGGAACATTTTCTTTATTGAACAATTCTTATAGATCGTTTTGAAATAACATTGTTCTAGGCATTTGCTTGGATGATCTTATTGCTAAGTTTTTACGTGATAACTATAGTAGTTTTGCATTATGTCCTTACCGACAGCAAACAAGGAGAAAAATTGAAAGACATTCAGATATAAATGTATATGAAGACTTCTGTAAATAGCTTCAGGGTTTTAATCACATTAACAGCATGTTATTATTTAAAAAACTCTGCTAAAATGTGGCTGGGAAAAGGAAGAGTGTCTTACTACAAACATAACACTGGTAACAATGTTGAATTACTATAGTTACTTACTTTTCCTGAGAAGACTTGTGTTACTTATTAGAATAGGTGAAAAATTATGATCGTTTATATCTGCATGAAATGTAAACCTGAGAAATGATCTGCTAAATTTAAAAGATCTGTTTCAATGTTTATAAAAATATTTTCTTTGCAGTTCATACATTTCTCTATATAAATACAAGATTAGCAGAGTAAATTATAGTTCAAAACCAGGGCAGCTCTTGTCCCAAGAATTCGGTATTGCTGAACTCAACTGGGTTTTAAGATTTATTTTAACCTTGATAGATGTTTAAGTGAGCTAACATGGTTATTTCAGCACCAGAATGTGTTATGGCAGACTTCATTGTAATATGTATACCTGATTTTCCCAAAGAAATATACCATTGCATATACAGATTTTTCTTATGAAAAAGCCAGGTCAATTCAGTTCTCTTTGCTGCTTTCACCCCTGGGACGACCTCTCACAATAAGAATTGTCAGTGCCTTTTTTATAATGGCAGATCTCAGGTTTGATTCTGGCAGCTTTTGATCTCTTGATGGCCCAAAAGCTTTCAAATACAGAAGAATCTGATGGTTTTTTGGCATCCTGCAGTGTGCCTAAACCTCAAAAGCAAGTTTTAGTCCCAGAAGTGAATTACTGAAGCAGTGTAAACAAAACACAAACATCAGAAAATTATGAATATCTCAAATAAAATATCTTTGTCAGACAGATGACAACTTCAGATCACTTGAAAAGCATTTGTTGAAACTCTGCAACCTGCAAACAAACTTGTTTTACAACATAAAACTAAAAAGTACATGAAAATAATGAATTATTAAAAGCTCAAATATTCTTTTTTGACATCCATATAAAAATACAAATATATCCATTCTTTTAAACATTTAGTTCCTGTAAAAAAAGATTCCTGCATGTTTCTACATCACAGAAATGCATATAACTACCTAGTTACAGCCTAACTGTCAGTAAATGGGATACAAGAGCTTCATTGAAAATTGTAGCTCTCACATCTGATTTGTTGAAAAAGAACAGAATAAATGAGAGACAAAATATTTGATATCATTTAAAAGAAATAACTTTTGATGAGTATGTGACAATGACAGTTATTTTATCCCTAGAAACCTCTTCTTGGATAGACTATATTGATTAGGTAAGACCTCTGGACAAATGCAGAATACAATTGTCCTAAATTTCAAATGGGAGAATGTCTAGCTTTTTTCTCTATTAATATGTTAATCTTTAACTCTTAGTAAAGCTTAAGGTTTTCTTCTTTCCTGCAATGAGGGGAACAGAAGGGAGAGAGGAGGGAGAGGAAGGGACCACACTAGGCTACATAAGGTGGTGTGTTTTTTTTTTATTTTAGCACCAAGATACAATAAAACTGCCTTGTCAATTTTCAGTTTTATGTCTCTTAGCGCTGCTTTAAGGTTGCAGTGGATGCCATAAAAAACTAGATCCATGCCTCAGTCTATTAGGCATCATACGTTACTTTTTTTAAGCAATCTGGAAACAGAGATAAAATGTTGTAGACTAGTAGGCTTGATACTGTAACCTTTTTATTTTGGCTATAACTACACTAACATAAAGATAGTTGCTATAATATCATTACTGGGAATCAAGGCACTTCAAAAATGTCTGTTCCTTATGCCAATCTATAGTGGAGTTAAATTAGCAATGAAGCACTGTATTGGTAACACATCCATTAATCAAAAAAAAAAAAAAAAAAAAAAAGCACAACAGAAATGTGAGAATACATTTGGAAACCATTCAAAGAGATTGGGGAATGACAGCAGAGGATTTGCCAGACTAATCAAATTCCTTGTTCCTAACCTTTAAATACCTGCATGTACAGTACAAGGCCCCGTTTTGACTAAATCTGTGCTGTTAGGTTTACAAATAAACCTGCTAGACCTTTTGCATTATTGATCAGTGATGGCATGCTTAGCCCACACATCCTATTTACATTCCATTTCTTTTACACTTCTAAGATATAATGTGTCTTTTACAAAACAAGAGCTCTTTCCATTTAAACCCTGCAGTTTGTGTTCTTCATGCATTTTAATGGTTGTAAGCAATTTAGAAGGTTAGTCTTTGAATAGTAGATAAAACTGGCAATATTTATTGGTAAATAAATGTCTAATTATCATAATTTAGGAACATTTCCAATATCATGTTTTTTCCAAATAAATAGCTGGAAAATTATCTCCTTTGTATACCAATGCTACTTAAATAAAAACTATGTAACAACTTATATCATTCTAATTTTATAATGAAGAGACTTTGCACCTTTTCTAAACACAATGCAAGAATGTTTTAATTTAAAAAAAAAAGGGGGGAGGGATTCAAAGGTAGTCAATTCATTCCCATGTTCTGCACTAAGACAGAGTTTGTCCAGTAACAAACTGATTCCACCTTTCCAAGGATAATAAAAGGGTAGCTAGTACAGCACCAAAGAGAAATTGAGATTACGTGAGCCAGGTCTTGAAAAATTTCTGTTTCAAGACACATTAGGAACAATTCTGATTCCTTACACCTGCTTCTGACTATCTGGAGCAAGAGGATGTAAAGATCAAATCCTCTTTAATATTAGGTGTGATTCAAACCCACAGACTTCCTGACCAGAATCATATTATCTTATAAAGTCCTTAAAAAGATCTAGAGAGAAAGTTCTGAAACAGTTCCCCACTTTGCAAATCTGCTCAGAGCATTCATACCACAAGGCAGTTTAAACATCAGCGTTGCTGAAATCAGAAAAGGAAAATCATCAGCCACTTCAAGCAGGTCCTGCTTTGACATCAGAAAGTCAATTCACTCAGCTTAGCAGCATTCAATTCTCAACAACATTTTGTTCTGGGTCTCTGTCAAGTTATTCTAGGCTGTGAAATTGTCAGGAATGATGGATGACTATCAGCCTTCTGCTATCTTCTTTCCTTCTCCTTAGAGATTTGCGGCTGCTGACTGCAAAGCAAATTCTTCTTTTCTTTTTTTGCACAACATACCAAATGAACAACAGTAATTATGAGAAAGCCTACACTACAATTATTTTAGCACTTAACTTTGTATTGACATCTGTAAGAGACAGAGCTCTCTAGATTGATTAGCAATGATATAGCTTCCTGCCTTTTGCTAATATTGCTGCAGTCATCCTTTACATGCAATTTGCTCAAAAAACCACGTTTTCTCTCTTAATATTTTAAATTACAAATTGAACTAATTACAGAAAATTTCTAATACTTTATGAATATAGCATATTATTATTGTACTAGTGTTTCAAACTCTATAGTACTTGTAACATAATCAAAACTGACATAAGAGAATAATTTAATGATATTAAATGGGATTTTGTTGGGGAAGATGCTAAAGCTGCATTATTGTTCCAGGTTGAAATCCTTACTTGAACAAATCGTGTTTGGCCAGCCAGTTGCAGCCCTGGTCTATATAGGGGAAAATTTTACTGAAAGCAACATTAAACCTATTTGCACATTGACAGAATTTGATGTCAAGTATTTAAACCATTTACTAAAACTAAGTACAGGAAGAAACATGTGGTCCGGGGAAAAAAAAAAATTTAGGGAGGAAAAATGCAATAGTGAAAGAAAATAAACTGGGACATCCTTCAACCCCATGTCAATTATAATGCAGTCTCTCATATTCCTATTGTGTTCAGAATAACTGCAAAATTTATCACAAACAATTCTCTAGCAATAACACTACATTAATTAATCTCCATTACTCTCAGCCACATAGCTCCTCTTTTCAATTAGACATCATATCTGCTCAGCTCGGTACACAGGGCTACATATACACAGTTAAATGAAAGTCTATTCCATCTCAGACAGTATGGTCAATCCTGAAAAATACAGATTCAGTAACCCCAAGGAAATCTATCGGATATCATCATCATTGCCATTAACATTAAATTCAAATGAAACCAAAACAACTCCACTTTCCAAAAATCTTAAATAGAGCATAAATATTTTTCCTCTAACCCATTAATATACCCTGGCCAGACAAAAGGCTTACATTTACCAGGAGTTTTTCTTGATCACGTTAGATACACATCAGGTAGGAATAAATGATTCTCCCTCACAAGTTCTTATTATGAAGCACGAAATATTTGCAACTTATTGTGGTTTAGAATTTACAAAAGATGAAAGTGGAGGTGTTTAAATGGGGTCATATTAACATAGAGATTTCCTCCTTGACCTTTTTTCCTTTAAATCACTTCTTATGTCAAGTAGTTATGTTCTGTTTCTTTTAAATAGAAAGTGTTTAACTCACTAGACATTTAATACATATTTTGCTGGGGTTATTAACTAATTTGCTATTGTCTCAGCATTCTCTTGTTTCCCTCAGCTTTACTAATGCATAATCATTTCATTATGGAATGATTATCATCTGTGAGTAAATCCAAAGGAAAAGAAATAAACTACAGAAAAATAGAAACTCCTGCTTTCTAGAAAAACAAAATCTGGGCTATTATGTCAAAATTCAGCTCAGTACCTTTGCACGACATTCTGCTACAACCACTGGATTTGTCAGAATATTTTGAAGTCCTATCATTTGATATGTATGAAAAGTAAGCTGTCCAGTGTACTGAAGTACTCATCAGGAAACCAGGAATGGTTTCAGCTGGTATAAACATTAATTTACTTTCATGCTTCGACCTGTTGTGACAGAATTCTGTCATATCACTTACAAAGGGATTAATAAGTGTTTAAGCTGCATGGTTCACTCCCACAAAAAATACCAAAAGGTCAGTTTAATTTTTATGAACTTCAATGTATAAAAGATTACTTCTCTTAGATTTAAAAAAAAAAAACCAGCAGCTTTCATCTGTGAGCAAAACATGCTCTTCAACACAACATTTGCATACGGGGATTTGACCACGTTAATGGTGAATAATACTTTTGTACACCAACAGTAATATTTACTTTATAGAAAAATTTGACTGGAAAAAAATGCAACTCAGCATGAATCGAGGTTGCAGAACTTGGCCCTAAATAGAATTGTCCCCACCTTGGTCAAAAAAAACATCAGGTCAATATCAGGTCAAAGACTATCAAGCTATTTAATCTAGAGATCTGTAATATATGAAGTCAAATTTTACATTGAAGGTAGCTAATATTGGGACCGTATTATCATAATTAATCCTTAATCAGATAAATTAACTCGCTGGTATGTTAAAAAAAATTTTCAATCTTTTTCTGCAGTAGAAAAATGAATATAACCTCTCCTAGGAAATGTCCTAAATGTCTCCCTCAAAAAGTCATTAGCTGGAATCTGCAGTATATGGTAACTTAATGTCAGAAAAAGAGGTAACAGACGTTAACAGTCCCATAATGAGATGAAATGCAATTTAAACGGTAATCTCATTACCTAAAAATAAATAAACCTTTTCTGCTTTACCTTTTAGACTTAGCTTCGGCCTATTTGTTTTATCTCCATTTAGGTTTCAACTTTAATCATATCTCTGAAGCTTTTACACAGAACTGCAGCAGCAACTGGGTTTGTCTACGATATTTGCCTGCTTGTAGCTGTTTACTCTGAAATTTCTCATTTGCTGCCGACTAGAAGGCAGTGTCCAAAGTCATAGAGCAGAGATAAGGGTTTAAATCCCACTATCAAGAGAATCACCTTCTCACCAGAGAAGTTTGAACCATATTTAATTAAATACTCATTTACTTCCAATGCATTATTTTATTTTTCTTATACCAATAATAAGATCCTGATATGTGTATAAATAAATGTTGCATAAATCCTTTATATCATTATAAAACATGATTCTAATATTACTATCTTCCAGCTTGTAGGAATGCAGAATTTTCATTGGTAATTGTGTTTTCTTAAAAATGTATATGTCTGAAAACAGATCTTATGTATGTATATCAGCCTATATTGTATAAAAAAATAGAGGGAAGGAGAGAGAAGAAGAAAATGCATATTCTCCTTCATGCATCTAATCAATTAAATACTGATAATTAAAATCTGCAACAAGACTGAGTTTACAAGGTATTTCCGAAAACAAAAGCAAAACCCCTACCACTCCACAAGACATTTATGCACAAGCGACTGTATAAACAAGACTGTCTTCCAAGGAAAGCATATGAAACTAAAACAAAGCCAAATTAACTCCAATTTCCCCAAAATCTCAAGTACAGCATATTTTCCCTCTATTTATTAATACGCTCCGGCCAGAAAAAAGGCTCACATGTACCAGGAGTTTTTCTTTATTATATTCTATGTAACATATCCCTTATATTAGGTAGAAATTAATGCTTCTTCCTCACAAGTTCCCTTTATGAAGCAGAAAACATTTGCAACTTACTGTAGTTTTAAATTTGCAAGATGAGAGCTGGTGCCTTTAGAAAAGGTCATCTTTTCTCTGTCATTCTGCACCTCTCTCCAAATTATTTTTTAATATCAGAAAGAGAACATTTTCTATGTTAAATAACTATTAGCATGTCAAAGTTAATTATAACATCTTGGAAGCTGTGTTGTTCTACACCACTCTACCATGTTTCAGTTATTCTTTGGCACCATTTTGCACAAGTACATTGCTTGGAACTTGTTGACTCATGTTCATAAAAACAAATAAGGAGTGACAACTACAATAATAAGGATAGCTAGAATATTAGTATGTGAAGAGCAATGCCACATTAGCAGAAATGGAGGTCACAGTTTTGGGTACACAGAACTTGTAAGGTTTTCTACACATGGGGAGGTAAGAGGCTACCCTGTTGGTTAGCAACTTGGGGGAGACACAAGAAGAAAACTGTAACACCTAATAATTCAAGTAAACAGCATTTTACTTAGCATGTCATGTTTTTCTCTAAGATGTGCATTTCTACTACTATCAGGTATTAAATTTGGTTACTCTAAGCTTGTATATGTTATTCAAATCAGATTTATGATCATTTTTAAAACTTCATAATCCATCTTTTCTTTTAATAAATCCATAAAGCCCTTTACATGCATTACTGAATAAGCTATTCTTTCTCTTGATGTATTTGAAGATAAAAACAGATATGAATTCCACAGATTTTAAGAAATTGAGAAAAAAAGGATTTCAAGATTGACAATTTCCTAGTTGAAAACTCCAAAAATATGCATGAAAATCTACAGGCCATGGTAATTTTCTTTTCTGAAATCAAATACTTGTTACTGAATATAACCCTTTTCCTTCCTGTCCATTCTATCAGGATTTGTTTTCAGACAAGTTACATTTTTGACAGAACTTGTTGCAAATATGTTGTTATAACCTACCCTTTAATTAAGGCGTTATATCAAAGTTGAGCAATGATCAGATTTTAGACATCTTCAGAAACAGAAAAAGTTTTGAAGCATTGTAACAGAAACCTAAGTAACATTTAACACACTCTGAATCATGCCCATCTTTTTTATTCTCAAAGAATTATAAGATTAAAACTGGGCAATCTTCACTTCACCTACAACTGAAAAATTTTATAGATGGAACATTTTTTAAGATCCTTTCTACTACAGGATATAAAGATAATTATCCCATGGACATGTCTCATCATTTTCATGTTTCAAAGGCTGACCAACTGAGATATCAGTAATATTGCAAGAAAAAATTATCAGGACTCCTGTTACATGCCTATAAGTAATGACTATTTTGCTATATTATGCAGAATATTATGAAAAGGGCAATAACTGAAAGCAAATATTTATTCTTGTTTTCTGTTAGTCTGCAGTCAGACTGGTGCCTCTGTAAGTTAATACTAGCATTATCAGCTGCAAAGGATAACACACTCTCAAAGTTCAAAACATTTGGTCACACTCTACCTTTTATATTACCAGATATTTCCAAGACACTCACTTTCTTCTTGAAAGGAATCAAATAACTATATAGGGATGAAAAAGTATTAAAAACATTTGATATTGTTGTTTTGAAATATCAGTAGCCGTAGAGAAGAATATACCTTTTCAACAAAGCTTTTAATAATTTTTTCCCCAGCTGAAGAATATTTTTGGCAATAAATGTTTCCTCTCCAGATGTATTGTTTTAGCTAGGTTGAACCTTGAAAGACAAGACTATTTTCTTTCACAATCAAGAGACCTATCTGAATGACTATGGATAACGCGGTTTGCTGCAGTCACCTTATCATTTGTCATACTTTCGTATTTCTTAGCAACAAAAAAAGCTGAAAGAGTTCTGGTTTTGGAAGCTCCGCTAGGATTGTATCTGTGATCCACACTGTTTCTACTTTGGCTTTCATCTCACAGTCCCTGCTTGCCATTATCCTATTGAGGAGCATGACAAGGTCTTAAGCAAACAGGACGAGATGCCACACTTGCTGGGCCCTCCTGTAAGTCTGCAAAACACGACACAGGTTCACATTGCAGTCTCCATTCCTCCTCCACCTTCATTTCACTGCACAACGCACTGACCCACACCACACAGCTCTCATTTCTACACTTCTGCGATGCTGTGATGCAGCCCACCCTAGAGACCAGCCAAGCTCAGGTAACGTCCATACTGTAACCTCTGCCAGCAGCCGCCCCAGCCCCTATTGCCATCCAATTTCTCAGGAAATTGCTGAAATTATGAGACAGAGCTATGAGAAAGTCTGTAGAAAGATGAAATTACAGAGAGAGAGACACCAACATGGAAAGGCATAACAAAGTAAAACAAACAAACAAAAGAAAACAGAGGGTTTAGTCAGGAGTACTCTGGTCACTGGCTGAGCTGAGAGCCAAGAGCTGCTCAGCCGTTGGTGGTGTGTGCGTCCGTGCCCATTTGGGGCAGGTGGAAGATGGCAACTCAGCAACACCAAGGAGGAGCTCCAGCAGGCCACAAAGGCTTTTGCAGAGATTTTGCTAGCCAGCAAAGACCCTCCTAGGTAGTGAGCATGCTAATGCTTAGCCTTGCAGCTCATTAAATCCTAACTATTCTGTGTGTGTGTTGGACAATAGTTAATTTATCCTTTTAGGCTGTGTATGTGCTGCTTGCAGAGTTGGTTTATGCAAAACTAAAGATGCCCGAACAAAAGGGGAAGTAACAATACTATGATGACCCTCATGTAGGTTTTAAGTGTTTGTATACCACTGTGGTGTGTGACATATTTCTGTGCCTTGAAAGCATTCCTGTGCTTCGAAAGCATCGGTTCTGTGGATCACATCCCACACATGTGGGGTGTTTTCATCCTAGCCAGCCAGCAAAAGAAGCGGCCAACATTCAGCATCCCTGGCTCTGGCCTCAAATTGCCTCTGTGAGACAAAGGGCATCAGGTAAGGCCCCTGCTTTTCAGCA
>NW_009212478.1:48250-50781 GCF_000690835.1 Fulmarus glacialis
AGGTAAGGCCCCTGCTTTGCAGCAGGAGAGGGCAAGCTGAAGGGAGGTGGAAAATTAAGTAGGTAAAATAATCCAGCCTTATTCTGCAGCATGCCCAAACATCTCACAATCATTTCAAACGTATTGACACTCCCAACAGTGAAAGCTCGCCATGTTCCTATCCCCTTGAAAAACCTCACCGACCCTGTCAGCTCTCCCAGGGGCAACAAAATTCAATTTTGCCTACGCTGCTGAGAAGACTTAAGCTGGCTCTGATATGAATAATAATCAATGATCCCATTGGACTAAGCATTGTACAGAGATGTAACAAGGAGTTGGTCCCTGCCACAAAAGCTTACAAGCTAATTAATGAAAAAATGGGTTTAGTCATATCTGTAAAACAATGTAAAGATGTAAATGGGAGTCCCATGGTGAGTGGTCCAGCATTGTATGAAGTGCTGCAAAACTTCTAGTCCAAAAAGGCAGGACTCGGGCACATTCCTAAATTACCTTAAAAATACTTTCCTAAAGCTATCCAGAAGCAGGGAGAGGGGAAACGTGTGAAAGGGACATGCTGTAATTACAGATGTCTCTGTGTTACAGTCTGATTTTTATTCCCGTTAACTCAGCCTGTTGTTCTTGCCCTAATCTTGGTATTCAAGCGCTCTGTGATTCTTCCCCTTTGCTACAAAATCGGCATGATCACGGTGAAGTATTCCTCCTTTATGACTTTTAACAACTTAACAATATGAGGAGAATATAATCCAATACAGTGTTATATCCTCCCAGGTCTACAAACAGGTAGAGGTGCGAACTCTAAGCTGTGTGAACTGCACTTTTTATCTCCCTGATGTTACTATTATTAACTGTTTCACTGTGGATAATTTTAGCACAATACCCAGCAAATTTATCTTCTAGTCAAAAAACAACTTTACATCTTTGAAGCCATGAAGAATCCAGCTTCCTCGATGCTTCCTCAGCCCCAGCAACTTTTTTTAATACTTTTTAAATTAACTGTTTGGCAAATCTGCAGCAGCATGAAAACAAACTATTAAATTCAATGAAATATAAACAGCTCGAGGTGCTACTAAGAAAAAGGATGTACAATGACACTTTAAACGGTGCCTTCCAGTCTGGGTGAAAATACCAGTTCCAGTGTTATTCCCAGTGGTAAGGCGTTTTAAGTACAGTGGCACAAAGCCTGTAGGATTCATTTGCAGAAGCCTCCACAAGCGTTTTCTCAAGGGTTTACACCTATCTGCCTGTACGGTTTACAGTGTGAGAAATTCCCAGGGCCATACCTAGCATCTCATTCTTTTTATTACAGATTCTGTATGGCTGCAGGCTCAAGAGTATCATTGCTATAAGTATCAGGAGGCCTGAGGAAAAGCTCCTTGAATAAACCCAGGTAAAACTCTGTCTAGACAAGAGAAGCGAGGCAGTTTGATTCACACAGTACTGGAGTCCAAGAGGAGGAGGAGTGAAACCCAACTGTACATTGAGAGTTCTGCCTACAGATTTCTGCCTGCACTCAGCATCAAAAGCAAGATTTTTGTGCTCTGACAGGTGATTCTTTGTTAATTCTTCTTAATTCTTAGTGTAGCCATCCCTTTCCCATTGGGACAGTCTCTCTTTTTTCATACAAGCTTTAAAATAGTACTAAAATTTCAGACAAAGCAAACTGGCTTTCTGGAGAGCACATTAAAAATATCAGATAATGAAAACACATGCAATTGGAACGGGATTACATTAGATCAGTTTTAAACTGTAGTCTTCACAATGCAAATCATACGGAGTGACTACAACATTACTCACAGAGAAGACTGTATGAAAAGAATGTGTCTAAATGCAGAAAATTAAGTATGCCAGTCTATTATTTCTATCCATAAGGGAAATGCTATTTTTAATTTTTCATCTACATTAATTAGAAAGACAAATATAAAAAAATAAATAACTTCATGAAGAGGATGTTACTAGGAAAAAAAAGTCATTATTCATGAACTAGTCACTAAACTGGGATTCTCTTTGCACATTGTCCAGTCTTATCTTTTTTTTTTTCCTACAAGCTTCACAAATCAAAACTAGAAAAAAAACCAGATACACGTAATCCTAAATAATGTAAGGGTTTGTAAGTGTAACAAAATTACAGAAAAATATGCACTAAATGACTTTGCAGATGCAAGAAGAAATGAGAAAATTTACAGTATTCAACATATCTCAAAACTCTTCATTACTTATTTGCTGTAGTTAGTCTAGCAGATATATAGTAACATGCAACATAATGTTTCTAAATGGATCTCTGAATTTAGTGTCTATTTCAATTTTAAAAATTGAAACCACTGAACACTGACTTCTATTTCTGAAATTTCTATTTATCCTCTAATAGCATATTTTTAGGTTATTTGGAAACTCATAGATTATATGATTCTTATTTGACTCTTCCTCTTGTCCTATATATAAGTTGAGATAAATTTCAGCAAAATGCATAATGTACTATAAATTTTTCTAGAAACATATTCAGAAATATTTGGGGAAGGTGGTCCTTTTAAATT